>NC_080584.1:53621382-53921382 GCF_029962835.1 Magnolia sinica
GTTCCTGGTCATGTCGTTTGAATTGATCAATGCGCCTGCCGTATTCATGCAGTTGATGAATGAGGTTTTTCGGTCGTTTCTCGATCAGTTCATGGTGGTATTCATTGATGATATTCTTGTATATTCGAGGACCCGAGAGGACCATGCTGAGCACTTGCAGATTGTGCTGGAGACCCATCGTGCCCACCAGCTATATGAGAAGCTGTAGAAGTGCGAGTTTTGGCAAGAGGAGATGAAGTTCCTCGGTCACGTGGTAGCGAAGGAGGTTGATGCAGTGTGTTAGTGGGGCCAGCCCATGAATGCGTCAGAGATCCATAGCTTCCTTGGTCTAGCACCGCTAACCCGATTGACATGGAAAGGCATCGAGTTCGTCTGGAGTGACGCTTGCGAGGAGGCATTTATGGAGTTGAAGGACCGCTTCATGTTTGCTCCTATTCTCACTCTTCCTGATGAGAGTGAGGATTTTTTTACTTTCACCGATGCTTCCAGAGTTGACTTGGATGTTGTACTGATGGAGCACGGGAAGCCAGTGGCGTATGTCTCATGCCAGCTCAAAGTCCAAGAGCTGAATTACCCACTCATTATTTGGAACTTGCAGCAGTTGTTTTCGCACTGAACGTGTGGAGGCATTATCTATATGGGGTTAGGTTCGAGCTCTTCTCAGATTATAAGAGCTTGAAGTATCTGTTTTCGCTGTCTGAGTTGAACCTACATCAAAAGCAATGGATGGAGCTGTTGAAGGACTATGATTTTGATCTTCGGTACCACCTGGGCAAGGCGAACGTGGTGGTGGACGCGCTCAGCCATCAGCCATGAGGCCTGGTGCACATATGGTGGTTCGACAGTGGCATATGCTCGAGGATGTTTCAGAGCATGACTTTAAGTATAATCTACAGTCTTCCATTATTCAACTTTTGAGCTTGTCAATTCAACCGTCTTTGGTGGCTAGGGTGATCAAGGCTCGGTAGACGAATGAGTCACTTCAGGAGTACCGAGCAAAAGTTGCATCCGTGGAGTAGTCAGACTGGCAGATTGGTTCCGATTGTGGATTACACTTTAGACGCCGATTGTGTATCCCGGACATGTCAGAGTTGCATCGTGATCTGATGACCGAGGCATACCGATCGAGACTTACTATTCACTCGGACTCCACGAAGATATATCATGATATGAGGTGGCAGTATTTTTGGCAGGGGATGAAGTGCCAAATCGTTAGTTTTATGGCCGAGTATGACACATGCCAGCGTGTTAAGGCCGATCACCAGAGATCCCCTGGTCCCTTGCAGCCGTTGGGCATTCTAGAGTGGAAGTGGGAGTACGTATCGATGAACTTCATCATAGGTTTGTCCAGGACTCAGCGCGGTCACGATACCATTTGAGTTATCATTGATCGTCTAACGAAGTCGGCTCATTTCATTCCAGTGCGTGCTTCCTAGTCTATGAATCGGTTGGTAAGGATATTCATTGAGGAGATAGTGAGACTGCACGACATCCGAGTTTCGATCGTTTCAGACCGAGACTCCAGATTTACGTCTCAGTTTTAGAGGAGTTTTCAGCAGGCGTTGGGGGTCACCTTGCGTCTCCGCACCGCTTATCATCCGCAGACAGATGGGCAGACCGAAAGGGTCAACCAGATCCTTGAGGATATGCCAGGGCTTGTGTGATCAACTTAGCAGGCAGTTGGGACGAGCATATGCGCCTCGCCGAGTTCGCATACAACAACAGCTATCAGGTGACTATCGGCATGGCTCCTTTTGAGGTACTTTATGGCAAATCATGCAGATCTCCTAGTTATTGGACCGAGGTTGGAGAGCATCATCTCTTAAGTCCCGAGTTTGTGCAGCAGACGTTGGAAGTTATTGTTGTTATTAGGCAGAGGATGCACATAGCTCAAAGTAGGCAGAAGAGTTTTGCTGATCGTCGGCGTCGACCCCTCGAGTTCACAGTCTGGGACATGGTATATCTCAAGGTCTTGCCTATGAAGGGCGTGGTATGCTTTGGTGTGAAGGGCAAGCTTGCCCTGAGATTTATTGGATCTTTTGAGATTACTGAGCGCATTGGCGCTGTGGCTTATAGGCTTGCCTTACCTCCTGAGTTATCCACGATCCACGATGTGTTCCATGTTTCTATGATTGATTAGCAACCACTTGAGGTCCATGAGGATGCTTCCTATATTGAGTAGCTGATTCGTATTCTTGCAGGTCCTCAGGACCAAAGTCATTCTCTTGGTGAAGGTGTAATGGGGTCATCATTTGGAGGCTAAAGCGTCTTAGGAGAGCAAGGCCGAGATTAGAGAACGTTATCCACATTTATTCAATGATTGATTGCTTGTGTTGCCTGCATTGCTTTCTCTTGTGTTTGATGATTGAGGTATATAGATAATGATGTTTATGCATTTTGTTGTTACAGTTTTATCAATTTTGACGACAATATTTCTTTGTTGGTGGGGAGGATTGTGAGATTCGACCCTAGTTCGCATGTGTGCATGTGTGTGTGAGTATGCATTCCATCCATTTTGGTCCCGTGGTCCTACTGGTCAAATTTCGGTGACCCGCGACCCTCGGATTGTGTTTACGGTCATCCTTGAGTCCGATTAAGTAAGCTCGACTCGGATCAACCCTAGACCTATGCCATCTCGATCGTATTGTCGTCGCGGTTCCAACGCCACGTCTCGTGCGTAAATCTGACGTGTCCATCAAAAGTTGTAGGCAGCACATTATTTGGGCCATCGGTCATGATGTGGGGCCCACTTTACTCATGTGTACATTTTTCCATGTGGGCCCACCCTAGGTTCCATGTGCCTAGTCTAATCTAGTGCCTAGCCTACCCTATACCTCCCTATAGCTAGCAATGATAGAAGTTCTCTAACCTAAGCAAGGATAACCACTTTTCTTGATACTCATGATGTGTTGCTCTAACCCAAGTCTTCTTTTCTAGCAAAAACCTAGAATTTTCTCTTTTCAAGAGAGAAAACTCATCATTCTCCTCCTCTTTCTAGAAATCCCATCATTTGTTTGCTATACCTCTCCTATTCATTCTCTTTCTCTCTCTCATTCCCTCATTCTCCTCTCATCCTAGCAAAAACTTTCAGCCCCTTCTCCTCTCTGTTTCAGCCCTTTCTTCCCTCATTTCCTCTCGATCTAGCCATTAGCAATCCATCTACAACCTTTAATCATCTTCCTCTTGAAGCCTAGTACCTAGATCTTAGAGTTTGAAGGCATATTTCTAGGTGAGTGCTCTCATTAGCTTCTTCTCTCTTTCTTTTCCTTACATGCATGAAAGCATGTAGGACACACCAATTCATGGTGGAGGTCCTACATAGTTCTTAAGGTGAGGCCATGGGCCCAGATCCTCCATATTATATCCATGGTGGGCCATTCTCCATGGACCCACCATGATGCTTTCTCCTTCTCATTTCTTGTACCCCATGGGCCATCTAGGCATTGCATGCATGTGGGAAAAAGGATTCCTATCCTCCAGCAAGTTCCTTTGATGCATTATAGCATGCATATATCATAACATAGTGGATGGTGTGGATTTGGGTGTGGGAGGTCCATTAGTGGTCGGACCTTCCACCAATGGCTGATTGCTTCTTCCTTCTCCCTTTCTCTCTATTTTTCTCCTGTGTATTCTAATGATGTGTGGCCCACCAAGGAAAGGTTAGCAACATCTCAAACTCTTAGCTAGATGAGAAGTCAATGCCCACTTTGACTAGATGTCTAAGCCCACTATGCATGCATGGTTTGGGTGGCCTCTAAAATGGCTTTTTCATGGAGGTCTGAGTGAGCTCATGGGTCTGAAATTTTTTTGACCCATCAAGGTGGAGCCCACATGTTGAATCAGGGTCATAAACCCTTTGATTAATTTATATGGGTTGAAATATAGACAACATATGTTGCTGTCTAGATTTCAGGCCCAGTTTGAGCATGACTTTTGAGCTAATGTTTAGATCTGTTTGCATGCCCTTTTCTCCCAAATTTCTTTGAGGTTTTTCTGAGGCATGGACCCCACCTTGATGTAGGATGGGCCCTACATCATTTAACCCTTGATTAAGGTTTATGGGATGGGCAAAAGTAGGTTGAACATCCAGAAATTTCTGGACAGTCCAGCAATGTTGCATGTTGGAGAGGAGCCTATTGTACCTTGAATTTATGGAAGTGGGTCGCTCTAGTGGACCCCATCTTCTGTCCGTACATGGGAGTACCAAACTCACCTCTTTTTCCAGTGAATTGAGAGACCTATGCCCACCCCATGAGGTGTCAATCATGGGGACAACAACATTGTGCAGTAGCAGATTTTTTTTTTTTTGAAAAATATTGCTGTCTAGAATTTGTATCAATTAAATAAAATACTTCTACCATTTTAAAAATTCTAAAATTTTTCAGGGGGATGGCCCATATATATTAGGACACAATTATAAAATTTTAGGGCCAATGGATACCTGTACTCACCATGGAAATAGCTGAACCGGCCCACTATATTCTGGTGTTCTGATCAGGCAGAATCTCAAGACAGAATGTTTTCTTAAAATGAATTAAAATATTTACAGTTGTCCAAAAATCTTAAAATTTTGTAGAGAGGTGACCCACTCATTATACGACCCACCTAAAAACTTTTGAGGCTAATAGACCCCTGTGTACACCGTCATAAGGGTTGGACCGGCCCACCATGTTGGGACGTCTAGGTCAGCCCAATTTTCTGGACAAACTAAATTCTATAAATTAATTAAAATAATTTTGTGGAGGTGTGACCCACCTATGTAAGTGTCACCTGAAAAAATTTCAAACCTAATGGACATTTGAGCTGACCATGGTGCGGCCGTGAGTGGCCCACCAGTCAGGGACGCCCAGGCTGGGGCATCCAGCCTGCTTCGTGGGCCCACCTTGATGTGTTGTATATCCCACCATCTATCCATGTGGGGTCCTTAGGGGATTGATCATCTTCCCTTTTTTTTTGGTATTCAATTGGGTCCCATTGGGTGGATTTTTGGGCTAGATACCCTAGACCCATAGGGCTGCCTACACATGGGACGTCCTTGCCTTAGACTACTACTGGGCCTGCATTCCAATGGCCTGGCCCACTTAATATATGAGTTGTATATTCTCGCTCATCTAGTGGGGCCCACAGTGATGTGTGTGGGCCTAAGGGATTAAATATACTAAGAAATACTTTTATTGTTGGACTCCAACCAACCCAGAAATTTGGGTGGGCTGGAATTTGGCAATGGGCCCAATGTTGCCATATATAAATGAATTGGGGTAGCATGGCCCACCAGATGTGAGGAGGACTTAGATCAGTTATCTTACCCTTTCTTTACAGCATTTTGGGATGTGATTAGGTCCCAGCTGTGGCCCACCAAAGTTCAGTTTTATTGGAATGTTGCGTGTGATAAGTTGACTAATTCCTTAGGCCTTGTGGACTAGATCCTTTTAGTAAGCCCACTGACCTTTGGGCCTATACTCTTCTACCTATTGTGATGGGTTTAAGGGCTACAGTATGCAAGCAGTTGGGCCTTTTGGCTGCCCACTAAATTGACCCTATACTTGGGCTAAGATGTGAGGCCCAAATCGCTTGTGTTAAGTGCAAAAAGGCCCATGTGAATGAACTATTGGGCCGCCCATGAGGCCCACTACAATATATGGACTTATGATGGTTGGACCCAAACCTTTCTTAAGGGCCCACCATACTATCTATGAGTTGGGCTCGTGTATAGCCCATCAGGCCACATATTGCTTGGGCCTTAGACCTTATTTTATATGCGTAGCAGGCTACATTTTGGGACCTAGTTGAGGTTGGATGTCCTCCTTGGTGGCCCTAAGGTTGGCCCATAAGGCCTTTATAGGTGGTTGAAGGCCCACCTTGGTCCTTATTAGGCCTGTCTCCTCCTTGAGGCTTTATAATTCTCCTAGCTTGTGGGTTATCCCAAAGTATTGGGCCCCCACTAGAAGACTTTGCTTCTCCTTAGTACCTATCTATGTACCTAGACCTTATCCCTCCTCAGGACGGAGGAAGACATTTTATAAGTAGCACACTTACATCATTATGACCCATATGCATCATCTGTATGAATTGATTGCATTGTATGGTGGTCATTGATGGATGAAGTTTCTCCCCTTGTGCATATTAAGTGCCTGAAGCTTGTGCTTGATCTGTATGCATGACTCTTACATTGGCATTACATTTCATGATGATACCACCCTTGCTTCATTAGGGCCTTGCCTCCACAGGGACATCCGTAGATAGCCGTATGTGTGGACACCGAAAATATTACTTGAGCATACCAGATGCATAGGATGCCCATGAGTGAAATTTCCAAAACTTCCATGGTACCAAGGATCTGCCCCAACGCCATGACCGAGTGGAAACTATGAGCGCATGAGGGACTTATACCATTATGCCATGACTCCCACTGTCGTGTAGTCGGTTGGGTAGGGATGTGGCCTTATCAGCCTGTTAGGGAGGGCATTGCTAGGCTGAGACTGACCAGCTCGTAAATGGGTCCGCTACCGTCAGGCCTTGCTGGTGATTAGCTATCCACAAGCGGGTAGTGAGGTCTCTTACGCTCGTTTGACTGTGCGGGGTCTGTAGAGCGGTAGTCATTCAGTAGTGTAATGAACCTCGGTGATTTCCTTATGATTGGAAATGTATTTGACATATGGTTTGAATATGAGCACTGGCATTAGTTGCATCGTTTTAGCATTGGCTGTATATGCCCCTTCATGCATTGCCTTGGTATGGCACCCAGTACTCATTACATCATATTCATGATAAGCCTTGAGAAGACTAGTGATATCCTCCTTGAGCAAGATTCTCTTCTTGCATATCCCACTATTCTTCTGTGCACTGTTGTCACACACTTTCACCACCCTCTGAGCGTCTATAAGCTTATGCACGATTGATGCGTGTAGGTAATCCTAGGTAGGTTTCGTAGAGTGGCAGAGCATGGATTAGACCTGAGCTTGGGGACCCAGTGTTGCTGACTTTCTCCCCTTTTCTATTATCTTCTGTATGTCCTTGAACCTGATGTAAACTTGTAAAAGTTCAAATTCATAGTAGATTTTGTGATGTGTGCCTTGTTATTCTCAGATATACTTGTTGTGATCTTGGGTATGCTCGTATTAGAAATGATTACACTGTTATGAAAATCCTCCTTGTAGGATCCCAAGATTGGAACCTATCTTAGGAGCTGAGAATAGGGTACTACGGAGGCTGTTGCTGCCAGAACCGGCCATCGGGTTCCTTGTGAGTCCAGTTACCGAGTTTGGGGGGTGACAGTGAGACCCACAATCGTGGCATTAACATCATCCTCCCACTTAAGGATGTATATTCCCCATTTCTCTTTTAACCTAAGCTTAGAATTACTTGATCGATTATTGATATCCCATGATTGTGTGTTTTATGCCAACCTATTAAAGTAATCTCATGCCTCTTTTGTATCTTTGGTCATAAACTTGCCATTACGCATCATCTTAACAAATTGGCACATAATCAAGTTTAGTCTATCATAAAAGAAACTAGTTACTCTCCAAATTTTATAACCATGGTGTGGACAAGTAACTAAGAGTTTCTTGAATCTCTCCCAACACTGGAAAAATGTTTAATCTTCTTTTTTAGAGTAATTCATATTTTCGTGCCTTAAAGTTTTAGTTTTAGGAATTAGGAAGAACTTTTTAGGGAACTCCTAGGCCATCTAAGTTCATGTGCCTATCGAGAACGGTTTCAAAGAGTGGATCCATAACTTGGCTTTTTTCCTTTAAAGAGAAGGGAAATAACTTATGTCGAATTACATCTTGGGAGATGTTATTGAATGCAAGGTTTCTATAAACTCATCGAATACCTTGAGATGTAGATTGAGACTTTCTGAATTAAGTCCATGGAACTTAGAAAGGACTTGGATCACTCCCGGTTTGAAATCTAAATTACCTACATTGAACGAAAATATCATGCAAGATGGTGTGGTTGTTCTTGTTGGTTATAGGTAATATCTCAAAATTCTGACCGGGGGAATATAGTGTGCCTTGTTCACATCATGCACCGTCGTAGTCGGTAGCGTGTCAAGTTCAGTATCAACATTCTTATCAAAGTGTGGCTCATGCTCAGCCATGTTGGATCATTCACAACCATGGTTTGGGATGGTTTGGGAGTACTTATAACATCCCAAAATTTCACGGCAGAGTTTATACTCATGCCTAAGAAAATTGGTTGTTAATAATGTATAAATTGAATGCTTTTAAAAATCACACCTTTTCTTTCATTTGGATCACGTCCAGATATATTCATGAAGGTAACATTCATGAGAATAAAATTGATTGTATTGATTTTTTTCATCAGAGTAAAAGAGTTTAGTAAATAATCAAATGCCCTCTTAATGGGAGCTTATTACATTTATCAAGTTCGCAACGGAAGTATAAAACTAAATTATAAAACTATCTACGTATCCTTTCAGTATAGTTTTCCATAAGAGATGGTCCTCTAGGTCTTCAATCTATACATCACCTGCATCATCGGTACGGTTGGAAAGGGTCAACACCCTACTTATAGTGATGGTTATCTTTTAAGATTAATAATAATTTAAGAGATTCATAAAAGTAGTGTAAAGGTTCTGATACGTCCTGTACTCCACTAATACAAGGGTATCAACATCCGTAAACTATCTACATGAGATGCATGCATAGAAAAGCGTGCACAACTCATCATACATAGTGATCATTATAATGTGGAATACGATTCATATAAAACTTGGATTGCCTCGCATTCTCACACTACGGAGATTCACTGGCATGTCCAACGCTACCATGGATTTTCGTGAACACCTTAAGGTGCACAAAACATGAGTCAGACGAATTACGTGACATGATTTGTTTATGAAGCGACTATTTGTGACATCCAATTTCGAAAGTAACGTGACATTATATTTGTGAATTACATATATCAATTTGTGCACCACTACCCAAAAACTCATGGAATTATGTGACAACCAAGAGGGTTTCTACCCAAAGTGCATTACGTCCATGATATAATAACTGAGTCACTAGTTGTGATACCTCTTAACACATCACTTGTATTTATAAAGAATATAATTGAAATCACTAGGACTCTGAAATATTAAGACACATGCCAAAGCCTTAAAGATAAATAGTACAAGGCTTAAAAGAAGAGAGTGACAATGACCAACTCAACAAAAAGGATAGTAGTAATGGCTAACTCAACAAATAGGAGATTGGCAATGGCCAACTCAATAATAAGAAGAGCAGCAATGACCAACTCAATAAAGGAGTGGCAATAGCCAACTCAATAAAGAGAAAAGTAGCAAGGGCTAACTCAATAAATTGATAAAGGCAAGGGTAAGGCTTATATCCATTGCCTCACGTAAATTCATAAAGATCACACATAATATCATAGTTCCTAAAGGATAAGTAAATGATGATAGTAACTAAATCAATTGAAAGGATAACTTTCATAAATATATAAATATGAAAGGCAAGGTAATTCATATCAATAAATCAAAGTAAGTTTAAAGGATTAAAAACCCTCACCTTTTAAACTTGATCATACTCTAACATTGCTAGAATTTGAATTATATGCATTGTCGTACTCAACTCTAGCATGATTAACATGATTCATATGGTTAGATCATCACATGTATGGTTAGCTTGTAACACTTTATGGGTTGCACGGCTAGCTTTAAACTTAAGCTAAGCTAGTTTAAGATCTTAATTAAATTTTCATCCCATTATTACAATTATATTAGAAACCTACACTTCAAGGAGATATGGATGGTACATACCTTGCTTTAGTGTTCCTTTTTAGTCCAGATGAACTAAAAAGGAAAACTCCTCTTGTTGTGCTTTCTTCTTCTCCCACTATGGAGGTTTTTATAGGCCTAAGAGCCTTTGGAACCTTTTTGGAAAACTCCTTATGCAACTTCATTGCATAGTAAAGAAAATGGAATTTCTTTTTAAGCAGGCCCTATTTTTGTGAATGGTGTAATCGCCACCTAGCGGTTATCCTTTCGGATTACACTTTCTCTCCTTCATAGATCAAGTCAGATCTGGACAACATTGGTTCATCCTTGGATAGGCCCAAAAAATGGAGGTCGTAGTCGTATTCTTGAGTGCCAGATCAATCAGACTGTGGTCCTATAAGGAGATCCGTTCAAATGCAGCTAGTGTTTTTTTTTTTTTTGCTTTCACCAACGTGGAAATCGGAGAGCGTCACCTCCCCCCCCCAAAAAAAAAAAATAATAAAAATAAAAAAATCTTTACTTCCTATACTATCAACGTGGACGTGGTCAGAACTCTCATCTCCAAGGAATGGACAGCTCAGATTAAAGCTGAGTTCCCCTGTTTGGTCCTTTTTGTAACAGGAGTTGGGTTGCGGATGAGCTTTTCGCATCTTGTGCGAGCACCCAGTAATTCTAAAATTCCTTCTTCTGGCCTTTCTGACATCAATGGGAGAGTCGGATCTTACTCCAGCATATATTGAATGGTTTAGATCCTATTTGGATCGTTAGATGCTTAAGTTCTGGGTGTTATAATTCTTATAGTTACGCAAGCTTAGGATCTTGTTTTCGTGAGTGGGTGGTGTTGTCCAACCTGCGGATCTGGTGGGGCCCATTTATGGTAGTTTTTATGAGAATCTATCCCAACCACACATTTCTCTTTATTTAGTTAGGGCATGACCTCAAATTCGAGGTATATCCTCTGTTAAGGTGGCCCACAAATGAAGCAGGAAGGTGCGGTGAAACCCATCCTTGTACTAGGTTTGGTCGCTATTGTTACAGCATGCGGAAAGGTGCCGACTTTGGTTTATTAGTTGGTTTAGGTGGGGTCCACTTGTGATGGTCTATCGAGGAATCTGTGCCCTTCATCGCTTTCATAGAGTCATGTTAGGCCATGGGCTAAAAGTGGATGCTTCCCAATGGTTAAACGTCCCTGCAACCACGTAACTTTGTTATGTGATTGGCTATGGGATTAGGTGGGGCCTACATAAATGTTTTTTTGGGGGATCTACTTCGTCTATCCGGTTCACTATGCTATTTTAGGACACAAGGACCAAAACAAAGTAATTCTGTAAATTGAGTGGACCAAACGGTTCAACTAAGTAGTGAGAACACTCACTGTTGAAACCAAAATCTACTTCCCACATCTACTTGGTGCCATGCATGGCACATCTATTTACAAATTTGCCATCTACCCTACCTCTAACTTCCGCCATCAGTTACGTCATAATGCACCATCCAAACGCATTAAAATTCGTCAGGCATCTTTGGTTTTTCTTATTCTATCCATCGGTCCAATTTAGGACTTGATCGCTTATGGATTGCCAAGATGTTCTTTTAATGGCTAGCACACTTTGAAATCTGAAATAGCACTTCTGCACCTTTAATTGATAATTTAACTAGTAGTATGGATCTATACCCTGAGACCTTTATAATGACTAGATTTTCATAATATTAAGATGGCCCGTTTGATGGATCCAAACATGATGGATGGTTAGATGACTTGCTAAAAATAAGGAAACTTGATGATTAGCCCTTTGGCCATGTATGTAGGTGGATGTACGGTCAGTTTTGTAAACGGGTGGACATAAAGCGGGTTTCTGGAGTGATTAGGGGTAGGACATGTATACCATTAGATTCGAGTAACTTGTTCACATATATAAGTTCCTCAAATTATAA
This sequence comes from Magnolia sinica, assembly GCF_029962835.1. Lineage (NCBI taxonomy): Eukaryota > Viridiplantae > Streptophyta > Magnoliopsida > Magnoliales > Magnoliaceae > Magnolia > Magnolia sinica. The sequence continues at coordinate 53,633,063 of NC_080584.1, forward strand.
TTCTAATGGTGGATTAATCATATTTATATGAGGTGAACAAGATAAACGAATCAAATCTTGATCAAAGAAGTGTATGGATGGATGTAGAGGTCAAGTAGATGGTTTACTATGATCTAAGGGCTGAAATTCGATGTGTATGCTTAATTATGATAATTAGGCTTGATATAAAATTTCACATGAAACGGATTATGAAAATCATGTGATTTGGAATTCAGGGGTCTAAGTTGAGGGCATTTTTGTAATTATTGTTGATCTAAGAGTTTTGTGAAATCTAATGGTTCTACATAGTTATATGCCCATTTCTAAACAATTCTTACAAAATGACTGATATCTAAATCATTAATATAAATAGAGTTATTCACCAATTTAGTCAAAGGAAGGTGCATATATCAAATCACATAATCAATAGTTAGATGACTTGATTTATGGATGAAGATCATTCTTAATGGTCAGATTCATGTTAGAGAATGGATATAGGGTTAGGATAGTTAAATTGATAGTATACATATGTACATATTAAGTTAAACTTCATGGTAACACTCGAGAACTTCAATACTCAGGTATAGAAAATTTTGGAGTGTTAAAGTACTTGGATATTTTCTCACTTGACAATAGATGGAGAACCTATCGATTAAACCTCCTTAACTTAGAAGTTACTGTGCATGGTCCCTTATCCACATGAGCATGAACTAAGGACAGAAAACTACATTCTAGACCTAACCCTAGGAAAGAAAATCTTAAAGTGAAAGAAAGTATAATTCTAAAGAAAATATAAGAGACTTGGAAAATTATAGATTTACTACTACAACTGAGACTTGGAGATATGATTAATGTCCTAGAGGGGGGCGAATAGCAAATTTAATATTTTGACAAATTTAATCAAAGTCAAACCTATATAATTGCACTAATCAAGACAAAATGGCTGAGTTAGTGTCCACATGTAAACTACTAGCTCAAAGAATGCAAGATAGTTACATCATAGGCATTTCATTAACACATTTAGCATATGTTTATTTATGTATATAGGATATATTAAGGAGGTTTAAGTAAGGATAGACAATTAATCACAAATGCACAATGATGTATAGTGGTTCAACTAAATGTCTAGTACAGTCCTGATTTCCACGCTCTCTCGATCAGTGCATTGGATTTCACTATCTCCATGGCAACCCTCACATCCCGATCTCATGATACACGTGTACCACCCACCAATGGCCCTCTCTAGGGACTTTAGGAGTTCGGACCTTAAACTCCCACTAATTCTAATCCAAGGAACCAGTAGCGTATGTTCTTATTGGAGGCCTAAAAAGGGACTTACATTAGAGATTGTGTCATAATGTCTAGAGCCTAATCTCCATAAGAGGAGGATCAATAATGGACTCTAAAAGACTAGACACTAACTAGTTGGATGAGCCCTGATTTAACGCCGGATGGTATAGCTTCAACTCCTTGATGCTTTACCTCCTCCCTATGATTCGAAGATTAGCTACTAAGAAGAAGATATGCTTATAATGTGCTGGGTAATTGAGAAAATAATTGTGTTCCTCTAAAGGAATTTAAGAAATTGCATGGGAAATGATATCAGCACACATAGAAGCTTGACAAAGCTATTGAATGAAGGTTGTCTTAGAGGAGAGGTGATTAAGAACAAATAAAATTTTTATCTTTAAACATACAATTGCCTACCTAAACTAATTAACCTTTAGATAGTCTAATCACATAAACTATAAATCATATTCTAATGAGGCAACTTGTCTATATATGACAATGTATATGCGTGTGTGGGATGTGCGACCTATCAACTTCTAGCATTCATCTAATCATGCATACATATAATTAAATATTCATCGCATAAGTATAATCAAATAAGTTCTCGAAGACAATTCCAAACACAAGTAAGTATACTGATTCGGTTTCCCTATTCCACTTCCAATAGATGCAATTAACACATGAGTATACTAGATTTCACTATCGGAGGGTTTAAATCAAGTTTACCTCTAACCTTTACAATCCTACATAAGGACAAGCTCTTGTAAGATATATTATGTGATTTTCTATAGGCTCTCCATGAACCTTTATCATAAAAGAAAAACTTATTGACATACACTCACACCAAAGGTTCTTGTAAGAGACTTGAGTTGGTTTTCTATTGGCTAACCACCAACCTTGGTCCTAATCCAAGGACTAATGTTTATTCCCAACAGAGGATCCCGCGGAGACTAACACGTACACACCCATATCCGGTTGCTTACACTATTAGTGCATTAATTTGTGCATTTTATTTTTTAATCAGGTGAGTCCATGTGTCATATAATCGGTTAAGTCTCTAGAAGCCGAAGATCGAAGACACAAGAGGACAAGAGCATCAAGGAACAAAGAATAGGTTAATGAGGGGCCTTGGTGACCCTAACCCTTGACCCAAAACAAGCCTTGAACCTGTAGATGATCTTGACTTAATCTATAAACCTTATTGATTATCCCTTACCCTTATAAACCTAATTTGAATATAATAAGTAAGACTAGATGAGGTGCGAAGCTGTTGTGGAATCATATTCCCAAAATAGCCGAATTCGAGTGCAGCTCGATCCCTCAAGGTTTCGATGGGTATTCAATGTAATAAACTCGGTAAGACCGAGGTCGAATCCCAAGGGACTGATACCTGTACGTTATTTGAAACCAAGTAGAACTAGAACTAAACTAATATGTGATCTAAACCAAATAAAATGTAGGGAATAATTGTGGAATAATTATCTAAAACTTAAGTAATTCAGAAGAAGGAAACTAGGGATTCAGAAGATCCACTTGTAGGGATCAGGGAGATCTTATGCCTGCATCAAGAATTATGGAATTTAAGCTGAACTTACTTGATCTGATTTTCAAGAGATGAAAGGTGTATGAATTAGAATGGATTCCATCATCTAACCATGCCCAGGAGACAAAGCAAACAACAGGATTAAACTAATTACCAACCAATCAACAGTGCATGAAAGTTAGGAAGGGTACCATCATCCAACCATGCCCAGGAGACGATGGTGAACAACAGGGCCTCCTGACGTCATAAACATCAAAAGGGAAAAAGAAATATTTAAAGCCATTGCAAACTCATTGTAATTTCAGTCACAACAGACCATTAAAGACTAAGAAACTATTCCTTTAATAATCAACTTAAAATCAAATTCAGTTCAGAAATTTAAATTAAACGCATGAAATAGTATCTCCAATCTCGCTACAAGCTTCACCTCTTAGCCCTAGCTAAGAGGTTTAGCCACACATGAATGGGCTAAATTCGAAATCAACAACAGAAGAAGAAGAAAGGAAAAAGAAAAAAAACCAGGTCCAGGTCCAGCCCAAGACTCGCTCCACCTCCAACCACGTCCAGCAAGCCCAGCCTCTGCCTCCTGTCTTCTCGTTCCAACCAAGCCAAGCTCACGTCCTTCCTTTTCTTTCACCCCCCTTTTCAGTCCTCCTTTCGTCTCTCTTTATATCCTTCAAAAGGCGGTGGAGAGGTCGATTTAGAGAACCGACGCTGCTGGAGTCGGTGAGGAAAACTTCGCAGCCAGCAACTATAAACCGCGTCGCAGAAACTGTTTACACAGCTACAGAAACAGCACTGACACTCCCACTTCGTTTGCTTTCTTTGCAAAGAAGCAACGTCCCTTGGGGAATATTTTGACGAGCTACACGATGGACGGTTTGGATTGTCCATCCGATCAAAGATAGTGGCCCACATGATTCCGGAACATCCGGAACTCGCGGACGTGCAAAACAGGGGCCTGCGAACGCCTCTTACGCTGTTCTGATGGTGGGGACCACTACGATTTTGTTTTGAGAAATTCACTCCGTCTACCGGATTCCTCTCAAAATTTCGGTTAGAAATGGATGCTTTTGGGTTGCTTTTGATGCGGTTCACCAGACTTTCTGCTCTACCGTCCGTCTTGCATTCGGATAGGTGAAATTAGATCCTCGCTGCTTCTTGAAAAGTTTCCACCTAGGTCTCGGTTAGTGGACCTGTAGAGTTCTGATGGCCCCCGTATGATGAATGCAAGTGGGCCACAAAACCTCCCAGCGGACGGCCTGCGTAACCATCTTGAAGAAAGAAATTTCCTTCTTTAGAAAGCTTCGGTCAAGAGTTGGTTTGGCCGAAGCTCTGTTACCGTGCACGGCTAGTGCAATAGTGCACGATGTACACTCAACACAGGTGGGGTCTACGGTGATGATTCCGAGAAATCTACTCCGACCATCTGTTGTATCACCTCATAAAATGGGGCGAGACCAACTTTAAAGCGTATCCAGATCTCAGGTGGGCCCCAAATCACACATTCATGGGTTGATCTGACCATTGGACCACTTCCATGACGATCCAACTACTGAAATTTTACGTGTACGGTTCATTTATGGTCCTCAGGCCACGTAGAAGCCGAAGATCGAAGACACAAGAAGACAAGAGCATCAAGGAACAAAGAATAGGTTAATGAGGGGCCTTGGTGACCCTAACCATTGACCCAAAACAAGCCTTGAACCTGTAGATGATCTTGACTTAATCTATAAACCTCATTGATTATCGCTTACCCTTATAAACCTAATTTGAATATAATAAGTAAGACTAGATGAGGTGCGAAGCTGTTGTGGAATCATATTCCCAAAATAGCCGAATTCGAGTGCAGCTCGATCCCTCAAGGTTTCGATGGGTATTCAATATAATCGAAGACCATTTCATGGAATTAAGTAGGTAACTTAGACATGTCCAACAATTAATTTAAGTTTCTTGATGAAATTGATGAACCTTTGATGACATCGAAGGATATCATCGATACCATCGAAGACCACTCGAAGGCATCGAATAATAATTTGTAAACTATTTAACAATCATTCAGGTGAAAATCTAATTTCTTCAATGCCATTGAAGAACTACCAGATGTCATAGAAGCCTTGCTTGGTCCCATCTAGAGAGTCGTTATTTGTATTAAAAAAATTACCATTGAAATTCGAACTTCTTAATAAGGGTATTCAGTTCTTGGGCAGTGGGATGGATTTCAGGTGCAGTAGAAGCTTAGGTAGTTATATGCTCATATACCTCATCCCAAGCCTCCAAAATAATGAGTTCTAAGTCATCTTCCTTGAGATTAAGACTCTAATGAGGATTCTTACCTCCACCTTGAAGATGAGCTTGAACTTTTATATTTTCTAAAGATTAGACTTATTCCTTATATAGTGTTCTTGCAGAAACCACTAGATAAAAGCACCCGAACTTCTACTTTCATAGTCTCAAAAGCTTCCATACACCCATCATAGGTTTCGACAAGTTTCACGATGAAGAAAATAACCTAAAGCATGAAATCTGGCATTGAAGTGTCTACTATCTTCTCCAATTCGACGATGATCGTGTGATCACGATATACCTCAATCTATAAATTAAAAAATGACCACTAGGTGGGACTCACATATACTAATAGGCTTTCCAAACCTTAGCCATACCATCGTAGGAAAAGCCATTAAAACAGGCCGGAATTCAGCATCTAACAAGCCATGCGCAAACGCACTATGCACAAATTGTTGTTACAGCAAGACATAGGGTTCCCTCACATAAAAATTGGCTAAAACCCTTATAAAAATATCCAACCTAAAAGGGTTAATGGGCAGGTAAAGAGAGAGAGAGAGAGAGAGAGAGAGAGAGAGAGAGAGCGTTAGAGAAATCGTGAGAGGAAGAAAGAGAAAGTCATGAGAAGAGAGAACGAGTGTTGTGGGCTAAGCCATGACTCACTTAGTCTTAAGTCAGGATTAGATTCAAGCTGAATCCAACTTCTCCGAGGTAAGTTCATCATCCATATTTTCCCATGAAGATCCTCTGTTAACTTTCATTCAAATACTAATTCCAAAGCAATGGTTCTAGATCTCATTATAGCCAAGTTGAACTGAGTCGACTCAGCAGGTGAATTTTGTTGAATTCTGAGTTTTATGGGCTGAAGTTAATTATTGATTAAGGTAAATCACTCATCTACTAAAATCCCTATATTAAATTCATAACCACTATAAACCTAACCCTAAACTTGTATCTTAGGCCAAATCCTTGCCTTTTATCTTAACCATAGGAGCCATCTAACATGAAAATCTAATTGCATGAATTATTGAAAATTATATTAGAATTCAATCATATGTCATGTACAAAGAATTCTAAAAAACACTTGAGGCTGTCTGTTGTTAAAAGAGAAGGATTCATTTAACCATACACTAATTTGATTTGATTTATACATCATTTGTCTTATTTTTTGCATACTTTGATTTTATTATGATTTCTATGCAATTAAGTGATGGACCACTATGAATTTTTATCCATGTGAGAATTATGGTTAAGATGTGATTTTAATCATACTTGATTTTTATGAATTCTTGTGGAGTGGTGGATACGAGCAATTCCATTTGCCGATTTCGAGAGCGATGCATGTTTCAACTCTATATGATTTGGATTTTGCTCCCCTCTCATTATTTTCATTGAGTTAGTCTAATGCTAATATTTTCTTTTATTGAGTTAGCTCATTGCTACTTTTTTCCTTTATTAACTTAGCCTTGTGCTACCTCCATTATTTTATGGCTTGGGCATGTGTCTTAGAAATCTAAAACTCTCATAGTTTGACTTATTTTCTTTGATGCAACTAATGTATTAAAGGTCTCACAAGTAGTGACTTATATGTATTTATCATAGACATAATGCACTCTGGGTACTAACCCTCTTGATCGCCTTGGATTCGGTTAGTGGTGCACACATTGATCTAAGTAATCCACAAGTGCATGTTACATCATTTTCTTGGGATTAGATGTCTCAATTAGTCATTCCATGAATAAATCATGTTACATAATTCTTCTAATTCATGTGTCGTACCGTCTCAAGGTGTTACGTAAATCTATGATAGTATTGGACACACCAATAAATTTTCGTACTTATGGAATGCAGAGCGAGCCAGATTTTTATGAATTATATTTTACAATGTAGTGGTCACTATGTATAATAAGTCACACAGACTATGCTAAGCATGCACTCATGTAGATTGGTTGCGCATATCAATATAACTTGTAATAGAGGAATACGAGGTATATCGTAACCCTTACATTGTTATTATGATAAATCACTTGAATTATTGTTAATATTAAAGAACAATCATCACTATGAGTAGGGCGTTGACCCTCTCCAACCATATAGATGATGCAGGTGATGTACAGATTGAAAATATGAGCGATGCATGATCTTCCTACAAAAGACTCTGCGCAACATTGAATTATGTTGTTAATGCTTTTATTTAGTTTATAATTATTTACATTTTATGCTATAAATTTGGATATTTGTAATAAGCTCTAACCTGTGTGAGTATTAAATAAATAGTTGAACTTTCATATTTAAATTGACTAAGATTTATAATATGCTTGGTTTTATACTTGTAAATGGGTACCTTCATTAACGTAAGTGAATGTGATTTAAATGAAGAAAAAATAAAGTGAAATTATGAAGTATTCATTCATTTGTTTCACTAACACCCGAAATTCTTGGGCAAGAGTATGTACTCGAGCCGCGTAAATTTTAGGTGTTACGGTGGGTATCAGATCATGAGAATGAGATTAACCAGGCCTTAGGGCATGGCCCATCATAAGCTTTATGTGACTAGGATAGGATCATCAATTAGATACCTGTAATTAGGTAATTCCCAAAGGAACTAGGAAGTAACTAGAAACTCATATTTAGGTTCTCTATTGAAACTGTTAAGTTCGAACTAGAATTTAGAGACTATGAATATAGGTACAATGAATGTATATTCCAAAAATTCTAAATAAATTTTTATAGATTCAAAGTTTGTTGGGAATGGAATTACAAGCAAGAAAAATATGTTCCCCAAATCAGAGTTGGATCTTTTCTAATTTTCCCAAAATATTTGGTCGTTTCAGTGAAAACCTGATATGCTAGAAAACCTTCACTGGTTGCAATTAGTGGACTTATTGCAAAATTTTGAAACTTTTATGATAACTCACTTATGTCTCCAGAAACCTCCCTCTAAAATATTAACTTGATTGGATTTGTACATAATTCTAGAAAAACCTAACATTGTAACAAGTTTGTGAAAATTTGGTTACTGGACAACAAGATTTTTTGCAACATACTAGGATAAAACACTGTCTTAACTATAAAATCTTACTTTGGAAATTTTTCTAAAGATCAAACACAGTTTGTGGACCTTAGTTCTAAAATTTAGGTTGTTCTGATATTCGGTTTGAAAATGGAAATTTTGTGAGTAATAGTATATCCGTTAGTCTAATTTTTGTTAAATTTTTCATGAGACATGTAAAAGAATATATTAACCCATGGCACTGACCCTTATTATGAAAGGAAATGAAATCCCTGAAGATAATTCTACTTTCGAAAGATATGGATATAAATTTTTATTTTTGGAAAGAAGCTTATTTAAATTCTTACTTTTGGTGAAATTGAGATAAATTCTCAATTATTGATGGACATATCAATCAATCTCGGTGGTAGTTATTGATATAAACTTGGGATTATGATAAGTTATGAGAACTCTTAATGATTTTTTTATTTTTTTTATTTTTTTTATTTTTTTTTTGTGGGCTTCCAAGCTTATTGGATTAGTGAAACAACCTTTAGTCACATTGAATCCCAAATTTAGATTCAAATGGAAATCCCAAGTTTAGGTATTACATAAATTTATTGAAGAAAGAATGCCACATTAAGATAAATTTGATTGTGATATTAGCAATAGAGATATATGCATATAACTCTCGGGGTCGAGATTTTCGTTTAAGGGGTGTAGATTATAGCACCCTGATTTCGTGTAGCCAATTATACACACTTAGTCATATATAAGTACCACATGAGGAATGCAGTAAAAATTTAAACATAATGAATTCATTACATGGTAGAAGTAATTAAATTTTGGGGACGAAACTTTGTTTAAGCGGATAGATTTTATCACTCCGAACTTTTCAATACTCAACTATTGAAAGTTGTCGAGTGTTACCATTAAATTTAATTTGGTATATACATGTGTATACCACTAATTTAGCCGATCCTAACCTTACATCTATTCTCTAACCTATATCTGACTGTTGCGAATAATCTTCATCCGTAGATTAAGTCATCCGACTGTTGATTTTAATACAGGACCATCATATATCCAAGTATTCTCATATGTCCATCATAACTAACTATTCAATCGAATATTCACTGCCAAATAAAGATATTTGACTATCCACTTTAATTTTGGATTATCCAATCATAGTAAATTAACTACCTAATCTCTACATCCGCTCGTACACGTATCGAATTGAGATTCTGATCCATTTATTTTATTTTTCACCTCTGAATATGCTTAACCAATCATCAAAACTACAATTTAAGGAACTTACATATGTGAACAAGTTACTTGAATATAATGGTATAATGTTCTACCACTTGATTACTCCAAAAATCCACTTTATTTTCATTCATTTACGAAACTGACCGTACATCCACCTACATACATGGTTAGAGTACTAACCATTAAGTTTTCTTATTTTTAACAAGTCATCTAACCATCCATCATATTTGGATCTATCAAATAGGCCATCCGAATATTAGGATAAATTAGTTATTATAAAGATCTTAGGGTATAGGTTCAAACTATTGGGTAACTTGTCAATTAGATGTGTACAAATGTTATTTTGAATTACGGAGTGTGTTAGTCATTAAAAGAGAATCTTGGTCATCCTTGACGGATTGGGGTCCAAATTTAACCAGTTAAGAGGTCCTGAAAAATAATAATCACTTGTCAAATTTCATCACATTTCGACGGTGAAGTTGTGAGTTACGGATGGCTTAAGTCCAGACCAAAGAAAAGGATAGAATTGCCATTATAAATCCTGTACACATATACACACCACTCTCCATTTTGTTATGGGTTTGAGTGGTGTCAGTCACTCTCACATTTTTGTAACATGTGGGCGACGTAATCAACAGATCCACTTCATTCTTCAGATCTTGCCTAACTAGGTCCTGTTATATTAGATGAACGAAAAGGATTTTCATACAAAACATCATAGTGGACCACATGTCCATAATCATCCAAACGAACCCATATCTTGTTCAATGCAATGTTTAAGCAGGAAAGACATCTATTTCTGAAAACCACCCTTCCATGATCTAAGATGACTTTGATGGTAAGATCAGAGTCGTCCATTGAGAAGCTCTTGACCGCCCGATCCTAAAGGCCAATCACATGTCCCAACAAGTTAACGTGTGAGTTTCTACACTGAACACACTATATAGGTCTTCTTCTCCAAATCAGATTCGGAATAAGAATGGTAGATATCCGAATAAAACCCTACCACTAATCCTTGTAATCCTCCAACACTGCAAATGACTCAAAGGAACAAGGTTCGAATGTACCTCTACATGTTTCTCGTGACAGTAAGACTTCCAAAACCTTAGCCATATATATCATAGGAAAAGCCACTAAAATAGGCTCGAATTGAGTATCTAAGAAGCCTTGCATAATTGCACCATGTGCAAACCACTGTTACAGGGAGATGTAGATGTTCACAACCCCAAGTGCGAGGTCTCAATGTAGTAATAACTCGGTGAGAGCGAGGTCGAATCCACCAGGACTAAACTTGTATGTATTCTGAAAATAAGTAGAAGTAGAACTAGAATAAGATTTAAACCTAAATCTAGAATAAAAGAGAGTAATTGTGAATAAAGCATCAATAAAAAAGGAAACTAGAGCGCCAAGGATCCACTTGTAGCTATCAAGATGCTACCTCGCTTGATTCAAGAAACATAATTGGAATGGGAGTCCTATCCAATCCAATTGGAAGATAAAGAAATTAGATCAAATCTCTGAATTTGTCATTGACAATGTCCACATGAAGGAGTGTTGTAATGATGTAAAGGAATTCATGCATCTACAATGCCCAGGAGATAATGGTGAATCACAATTATCTATTGTAATTTGAGTCATAATAAATCATAGAGAACTAAAAATATTCCTTTAATATCAAACTAAAAATATTCCTTTAATATCAAACTAAAAATTAATGAGGTTCAAGAAGAACAAGAATCAAAGCAAGAAAATCATTCCTACACACTACAAGCTTCACCTCTTAGCCCTAGCTAAGAGGTTTAGTTAACCATAGACATGATTGAAACTAAAACCCTTAAAGAAAACATTAAAAATAAATAAGGAATGAAGAAAAACTCTTGGGAGACTGCTCCACCCTTTGGCTCTACTTCTGAAAACCTAACTCATCGTTAAAACTTCTCAAAAAACCCATATTTATAGTCTTTGTCTGACCGTTTTTGAAAACTGCCTCAAATTTACGCACTTTGCATAACGCACTCGATATCATTAAACATAAGTAGAATTTGGAAGTTGCGAATTTTCGCACTACGCAATGCCTTTCGCACTGCGTAACTTTTCATATCAACTAACATTCCTTTAATGTCATCAAATAGTCCTTCAATGTCATAGAAGGCATTCGATCAATTGAGAATGTGTACAAAGTGTTCTAGTAAGTTGCTCTAGAAATCTGCAAAAATATCAATGTCATTGAACTACCTTCGATGTTATCGAATAGGTCTTCGAGCCATCAAACAGTGCTTCGATGTCATCGAAAAATCCATCAAATTTGTCTGGCAACCAAACTCAATTTTCATGTAATTCTTTGATGGCATTGACCCGTGTTCAATATCATCAAATATTGGCTTCAATGTCATTGAATGGTGGTCAATGATATAGACAGTGAAGTTCAGACTCTGTGAATTTCTGCACTTTGCACTTTTGAGTTTCTTCCTTCTTCACTTGGTTTTCTTGAATATTAGGGTCTTAAAATCTTCAATCTTAGTCTCTTAAGATCCACCCCTTGCCTTGGTGATTCCTGAGCATCAAATCCATACTTTTAACATTCTTTTCAATCTAAGCTCTCATATTTTCCTCATAATATAAATATTTGTAAAATATATCCATTAAGCAGTATCATGTTCATGAAACCAAGATATAAACTAGGAAAAATATGCAATATTTGACACTCAACACACCCCCCAACTAGCATTTTGCTAGTCCCAAGCAAAACATGCATGACATAATCTTCAATTATCGATGTTCAAATGTCTGTCAGAAAACAATCTTTTGTGCAATCAAGTATGAATGAGTATAATCTAAAGAGGTGAGAGTAAAAAATTGAAAACCTAGAGCCAAATCACACAAGTAATCAAACAAATAAGTTCTTCATCAATCACTTAAGAGCATAAGTTCATATATCAAGTTAATGTGCTTAGTGAATTTCAACTTACTTCCATAAAAATACAATCATTTCATAATGTTAGATATGCTCATCACTTCAAGATTAATTGAATAATCAAGTATTGATTCTGAACTTATCCCTTTTTTCTTCTTTTTTCATTTTTTGATTTTATATTGACGGTCATTTTTATTTATTCGTTCTTTTTAGTATTTTCATCTTCATTCTTTTCAAACTTTTCATTATTTTCAGTCTTTTCATTATACATGACCTGTTTGTTGATCTCTCTATTTTTTAACTAGTTCTTGTTGAGCCACAAAAATATTCCAATCTCATTACATACCCATTGCATTAGCAGGGGAATTCCATTGTGCAAATCCTTTCTAGGGTTGTGTGCTCATAACAGTATAGAAGCCTTGTGAAGTGTTGCTCCATGTTAAAAGAGGTTGTACGCTCCGCAATCTAATATAGAAGAATGGACGGGTGTCATTTGATATGGAAGAATGGACGGGTGTCATCTGATATGGAAGAATGGATGGGTGTCATCTGATATGGAAGAGTGGATGGGCATCATTTGGTATGGAGGAGTGCATGGGCATCATTTGGCAAGAAGAAGGGGTGGATGTTGTTTTATATGAAGGAAAAAGTGGGTGAACACCACTATTTAAGGAAGAAAGGGTGGGAGTTGTATTAAAGAGAGAAGTGGTGGTGATCACCCTATTTAAGGAGGATTATGTGTTGTTTTGTATGAAGAGAGAAGTGGTGGTGATCACCACTATTTAAGAAGTGGGGAGTCTGGGAGGCCTATAAATACCCCTCCCCATTCCTCATTTTGGGGGTTAGAAGACAAAAAGGAGGAAGACAAGGACAAGAAGTGAAGAAAGAAAAGTGGAGAGAAGTCTCCTTGCATGCAACCACGTAAACTCCCCTAGAGAAAGTCTCCTTGTGTGCAACCGTGTAAACTCCCCTAGAGAGAAGTCTCCTTGCGCGATTGCGCGCAACCTTATCCTGAAGGAAGCTTTTATGCACTTCTCTTAGAGATTTGTCCTAACAGTAGGATTTATGTGCCACTTCTCTTGGAGATTTGTCCTAACACCATGCTTTATGCGCCACTTCTCAAGGAAAGCCTTGTGCTCTAGTTCTAACACCATATATTGTACACCACTTCTCAAGGAAAGCCTTATGCGCTTGTCCTAACACCATGTATTGTGTGCCACTTCTCAAGGGTTGTGCGCTCCATGTTTAAAGGAGCTTAGGCACTCTCACCTTGGCTAATATTTTGTAATCCCACCTTGGATTGTGCACTCTCACCTTCAAACAAATGATCTATAAATACCTCTTTCCCATATTCATTTAGACAAAAATTGGAGAACTTCAAAGAGCAACATCAGAGCATAAGAGAAAGAAAGGTTTAGACTTCAATAAAATCCAGGCATTGGCAATACCAGTTGTGCACTAAGTGGTCAGTGGAGCACATAATCCTTTTGCTAGAACATTATGTGGCCCACAAGCATTTCCTTAATTGTGCACCCGCACAACTCAAGACTGTGGAATCAAGGGTTCTGAGTTCGTATAACTCATCTGCCTTTACAATGAATATCAAAAGCATCAAAATGTTGTTAAAATTGTTATTAAACTACTGCTTTCTCTTTCATTTATTGTGCCTATTCATTGTAATCTATCTTAGAATCAAGGGAAATCAAAGGATATAAATGAACTCAGACTGAATAAAACAATTTGTGATCATTGTTCTCTTATTCTTTCTTTGTTATCATTGAATGAATTCCCCTACTCCAATGCATTTGTTTCTTGTCGAAATAGTTCTTTTCATCTTTTTATAGTGTATAAAATTATCCAGACTTAATTCTCAACATCTATTAATGATTCACATATTAACAATTAGAAATTTTAGCATTATGCATAGAAGGTAAATTGAATGTGTCTTGTGATTTAGATCAACATGAAGTTCAAACTTCCTCTTAATCAATTAAATGAAAGAAATTAAATAATAGTTTACTTAGTTAATCAACTCCAACAATTCAAAATTCAATATCCATCTTATCATTATACTCAAAACATTCTTAAATATATAAACAATCTATTTCCAAATAGGTTTTTACTTGAAATTTTTCAACAATTTTTGCTTAGAAACTAAGAAAACACTAATTAGTTTACCTAATCCACACCCCAACCTAAAATCTACATTATCCTCAATATAAAAGATATAAGCATGTAATGCACATGAAACAAAAAAAAAAAAAGAAAAAAAAAAGAGAAGTGGTGGAAAGGTAAGTACCTGAAGGAGAATTAAAGCTTTTCCAAAGTTCTTAATATGTAAATGGGTTAGCATGAAGACTAAACAATCTGAAAAACAACCTATCCTCATCCCAAATCCTATGAAAGAAATAAACTACACCTCCATCAAACTAGGAGGTTAATCCTGATACACAAGATCAATCAAAGGAATGGACATATCCTCTGAATCAAACTTTTCAACAAATGGCTTTAAGCGATGTCCGTTCACTTTGAAAACATTGTCATTCATCATATTCTTTATCTCGACAGCCACTTGAGGATAAATGTTCACAACAGTGAAAAGGTTGGTCTAACGAGATCTAAGTTTACCCAGAAAATGGTGCAACTGAAAATTGTATAAAATGACTTTTAGAGCAGTTATGAATGATTTTCGAAGGATGTTCCAGTCATGGAACACCTTCATCCTATCCTTGTAAATTCTCAAGTTCTCATATACATAGTTCTAAATTTCCTTGAGTTTATTCAATTGAAGTTTGCATAGTGAACCAGCGTTTTCCAAGTTAAAGTTCATATTTTTGATAGCCCAGCAGGCCTTATGTTCCAACTCCACAGGTAACTAGTAAGCTTTTCTGTAGACAAGTCTAAAGGGAGACATTCCATTGGGGGTCTTAAAAGCTATACAGTAAGCCCATAAACCATTGGTCAAGCGGTATGACCAATTCTTATGGTTAAGGTCAACAATTTTTTCCAGTATTTGTTTAATTTACCTATTGAAAATCTCAGCTTTCCTAGTTGTTTGCGGGTCGTACGTAGTGTTTACTTTATGAGAGATGCCATATTTCTTCATTAAGTTCTTAAATGGCCTATTATAAAAGTGTAAGCCTCCATCACTAATGATGGCTCGAGGCATTCTGAACTGCGGAATGATGTTTTGTTTTAAGAATCTAATGACTATTTTATGATCATTATTCTAGCACAGAATTGCTTCAACCCATTTATTCACATAGTTTACTACCAATAAGATGAAAATATTTCCAAAGGATTAGACGAATGGCCCCATGAAGTCGATGCCTCAATAATCGAATGCTTCAATAATTAGAATGGGGTTAGGAGGCATCATATTTCTATGGAACAATCCTCCCAATTTCTGACAATGCTCATAAGCTTTGCAAAACTCATGAGTATCTTTGAACATAGTGGGCCAGTAGAAGCCACATTGTAAAATTCAGGCCATAGTCTTTTTAGTAGAAAAATAACCACCACAGGCCTGAGAGTGATAAAAAGAGATAACACTCTAATGTTCATTTTCTAACACATATTTTCCTAGAATTTGGTCTGAGAAATATTTAAATAGATAAGGGTCATCCCAGAAAAACTTACATACCTTAACGAAGAATTTTTTTCTTATCTTACGTAGTCCAAGTTGTTGGTGTGAAATTTGTGGCAAGATAATTCGTAATGTCAGCAAACTAATGTAGTTGAGAGAGTTTAAACAATTGTTCATCTGGGAACAAATCATTTATTTATGTTGGTTTAAGGGAATCGGGAAGATCAAACCTAAGTAGATGGTCAACCACTACGTTCTCTACTCCCTTTTTGTCTTGTATTTTTATATCGAATTCTTAGAGTAGAAAGATCTATATTATCAGGTAAGGTGTCGCATCCTTCTTAAAATGAAAGTACTTTAGTGTTGCATGATCAGTGTAAATGATGATCTTAGATCCAATCAAGCAGGAGCTAAATTTGTCTAAAGCAAACACTATAACTAAGGACTCCTCCGTAGTAGAGTAGTTTACTTGGGCAAAATTTAGAGTTATACTCGGATAATGAATCACATAGGGCTTCTTCTCTTTTCTTTATCATATCATAGCACTATCCCAATAACATAGTAAGATGCATCACACATGATCTCAAAAGGGATGCTCCAATCAGGTGGCTGCATGATAGGTGCAGTTGTTAATATGCCCTTTAGCTTAGTGAAAGCTTCTTAGCATTATTTAGTCCACTCGTATGGTGCATCATTTTGAAGTAAATTACATAAAGGATGAGTGAGATGACTAAAGTCCTTTATGAATCGTCTATGGAGGTATGTTAGAGATAAGATTAATTTTCACCTCGTCTACCTCAATTCCCTTGGATGAAATTATATGTCCAAGCACTATTCCTTTGGGAACAACGGAATGACACTTCTCCCAATTTAGAACCAAATTTTTTCTTCACATCGCTTTGACACACTTTTAAGATTTTTCAAACACTCGCTGTTGGATGGACCAAAGACAGAGAAGTCATCCACGATCACCTCTAAATATTGCCCTACCATGTCAGAAAATATGCTCAACATGCATGCTAAAAGGTGGCAGCCACATTACATAGTCTGAATGACATCCCTTGGTAAGCGAAGGTGCCAAAGGGATATGTGAATATTATCTTTTCTTGATCTTCAAGGGCTATCTCTATCTGAATGTATCCCGAATATCCATCAAGGAAGCAATAGTAAGAGTGACCAGCTACCCTTTCCAAAACTTGATCAATGAAGGGCAAAGGAAAGTGTCCTTATGACGGTATTCAACTTTATCTAGTCAATGCACATTCTCCAACCAGTAGTAACTCTATTTGACATGAGTTCATTGTCGGCATTGGCTATAACAGTGATTTTGAACTTCTTAGGAACCACCTGAGTTGGACTCACCTATTGATTGTCGAATATAGGGTATATAATACACACATCCAACAACTTAATGACCTCTCCTTTAACCACTTCCTTCATATTTGGATTTAGCCGACATTGTGGTTGTGGTGAGGTCTTCGCATTATCCTCAAGATGAATGTGGTGAGTACAAATCAAAGGGTTAATTCTCTTGAGGTCCACAATCACCATCCAATGGTTCCTTTAAGCTCAATGAGAGCAGAAATAAGCATACTCTCTTGTTCTTTCTCTACGTGGGAAGAATTTACCACTAGATATGTCTCATCTTGACCTAACTAGACATATTTAAGTTCAGCGGGCAGAGATTTTAGGTCAAGTGTCAGTGCTTTGAGGCTAGACAGTAGATGCACTACATCAATTTGGGGTAATTTCTCAATTGTAGCCTCCACCGATTAAGTTTAAGTACCGATGCAATATCAAGCAAGACATCCATCTCCCTAATCATGTCATCATTTAAATCCTAGGAGTGGGCCCAGCACGTCTCTAAAGGGTTAGAGTATAGACTTAAGAGTTCTCTATCTTCCATGAAAGAATCAATCATATTAATGTCGTGGGTATCATCATCAGAACCTCTTGATGTTGCTCATATTGAATTGAGCTCCAATGTCATATTTCCCAAAGATAAATTCATAATTTCATTCCTACAGTCAATGATGGCTTTGATGTAGCAAGGAATGGGTGACCAAGAATGATAGGAATTTGAGTGCTCACATTTATGATGGGATGAGTATCTAGAAAAATAAATTATACTGGATAGTAAAATTTATCAACCTGGACCAACACATCTTCAATCATCCCTCTCAGTACACAAACCGATTGATCAGCTAGATGTAATGTGGTCCAAGTGGGTTTTAATTCACCTAGGCCTAATTATTCGTATGCCGAGTAAGGGATCAAATTTACACTCGCCCCCAAGTTAAGAAGTGTATGTTCAATCCGGTGGTTCTCAATTATACAAGTGATGGTTGGGTTATTGAGATCCATGTATTTTTGTATCACATCTTGCTTGAAGATGACACTCACTTTTTCTATCAAAAAGATTTTTTTTGTATGTTTTGCCGTCTTTTGGTAGTGCATAGTGTTAAGAGTCAAATATTGCATATTAGAACCCATTTATATCTTGGTTTTATGAACATGATACTACTTAATATCATATTTTACTCATGTTTGTGTTGCAAGGTGAATTTAAGAGCTTAGATTGGAAAGGGTGTTAAAAGCATGAATTTGATGATCAAAGATCACCAATGCAAAGAATAGATCTTAGAAAATAAAGATTGAAGATTTTAAGGTCCCAAGATTTAAGAAAACCAAGTGGAGAAGGAATGAAGCTGGAAGAACAAGTGCAGAATACACATTAACTATGTCAGCGAACACTGTTCGATGACATCGAGGACACATTCGATGACATCAAACATAGGTCAATGACATCGAATTTATGAAGAAAAATCAAGTTAGTCACTGGATAAATTGAAGACATTTTTCGATGGCTCGAAGTTTTGCTCCATGACATCAAAGCCAGTTCGATGACATCGAATTTTTTAGGAATTTTCGGCAAAACTAGCTGGACACATTAGGCACCATGTTCGATTACTCAAACACCCCCTGATGATATCGAAGACCTGCTCGATGACATCAAAGGCCTCTTTAATAACATCGAATTTATTAAAGAAACTCTCTTGACTATTTTGGGCACATTATTGATTCCTCGAATAATGCTCGATGACATCGAAGGCCTCTTCGATGACATCGAAGGTAGGTTCAATGATATAGAAATTTACAGAGTCCAAAATAACGTTACTTAGCATGAAAAAAGCAAGTGAAAAAAGGCACCTGTTCGATGTCATCAAAGACTGTTTGATGTCATCGAACGAATCATGCGAAGTTATGCAGAGTTACATGGAGTGCGTAAATTTGAGGCAGTTTCCAGATTTTTCAAAGGAGGTGCGAAAGGAGGTGTTGCTTACTATAAATAGGAATCCCTAGGGCATCCCCAGGATCTATCTTATCAATCTAGGGTTTTGAGGAGTAAAGCACAAGGGTGGAGAGCCATTGCCAAGCATTTTTTTTCCTTTCTTTCTTAGTTTTTCATGTTTTCTTCTGGGGTTTTTGATCCGATCATGTCTATGGTTAGCTAAACCTCTTAACTAGGGCTAAGAGGTGAAGCTTATACCGTGATGGGATGTTTCTATTGCTTTGATTCTTATTTATGTTGAACTTCATGGATTCTAATTTGATTATTCAACGAATACTTCTAGTTTTTAATGATTTGTTGTGACTTTAATTACAATAGATATGCAATAGTTTTAAGTATCTTCTTATTCTTTTTTTTTTTTGAGATTGTGGGATTGGTAAATTTTGTTATTTGCCATCAACCCATGGGCATGGTTTGGTGATGGAATCCCTTCTAACTTTCACAATTCTCTATTAATTGAGAATTAGGTCTATGGAAGTTCAGTTTTGATCTTAACTGTTATATCTTCCAATTGGATAGGTTGGGATGTCAATTCCAATTGTGTTATTTAAATTAAGTAAGAGGGCTCCCTAATCTCTACAAGTGGATCCTTGGAAACCCTAGTTCCCACCTGTGAATTTCTTAAGTTTCTAATTAGATCTCTCGTAATTGCTCCTTTTAATTCTAGATTTAGATTTGCATATTTTTCTAGTTCTACTCCTAGTTATTTTCAGAGAATACATGAGATTAGTCCCTATGGATTGGACCTCGATCTCACTGAGATTATTACTACATCATGACCCTACGCTTGAGGTTATAAACACAGATCTTTCAGAAATTTGGCATATGAAGGGTTTGTTTAATGACATCCAGTAGAGGGATGTTGGCCTTCACTTGCTTAAGCACCTCTAGAATATCTTGAGAGTTAGTTAGAGGTTTTGGTACAATCAACCACTGAGGGAATGTCATAATCAGCTTAAACACTTTTTTCAATTATTCCTCTTGTGGAGCAATGCTAGGTCTATCATTCTCATCTTCTTCTAGGTCATTAGGATTTTCAGCCCTTACCGGAATAGATTTGTCAATTGTCTTTCCACTCCTAAGAGTGTTGATAGACTTAGCCTGCTCTATTTGATTTGAAGATCTTGGGTCACTAATTTCATATTACGATTTTGGATTGGGAGGGGTTGGGCTGGAAGCATCCCTTTTATCCCTGCTCGCTAAGTGTGACTCAATCCTTTGAATTGATGATGCAAACATTTCCATTGTTGTTTTGAGGTCTTGAAATGCTTGCACTATATTTTAGTTGAATAGCACTTGGTTTTACATGAATTTTTGAACTGTATCCTTTTGAGGCTTCTTTTAATTTAAAAATTGAGTAAGGGCCTCTTGTGGGTTAGTTGTTTTTCAATTCCTCTAACTAAAATTTGGATGGTTTCACTAACTAGAATGTATATATTTAAGGTGGGTCCTTTGAAAGGTCTTTGGTAGTTATTTAGGACATTTGATTTCTCACTCAATATCTCTTGAAAAGAAGGAACAGTAGGACAATTTTCAGTTGTATGTATGTTGGAAGAACAAATACCACAAACAATTTCCACAGCCTTATCGGGTTTGATAGGTTTTACCTTCTTAAGTTCCATGGCCTTGACTTTCCGTGTGAGATTGTCCACCCTTGCACTCATATCATCTTCCTCTTTTAAAACCTAAATTCCTCCCCTTTCATTTGATTGTATAAGCTTAGAAGTGGTAGGTCTTGGGGAGGTATCCCGTGATTGTGCGTTTTTTGCCAATTGATCAAGGTAATCTCACGCGTTATCATCATCCTTATTCATGAATTCACTGTTACACATCATCTCTAGGAACTGGCGCATCGGTGAAATTAGTCCATTATAGAAAAAGTTTATTGTTCGTCATATTTCATAGACATGATGTAGACAAGAATTTCTAAAATCCTTGAACCTTTCCCAGTATTGGAAGAAGTTCTCTTCCTCTTTTTGGGAAAAGTCCATGATTGCCTTCCTTAAAGTGTTAGTTTTATAAAATGGGAAAAATGTTTTGAAAAATTCCCGAGTCATCTCGGCTCATGCACTGATAGATTATGGCTTTAAGGAGTGCATCCACGTCTTAGCTTTCTCCTTTAATATGAAGGGAAATAATTTAAGTTGCATTATATCTTCAAACGCATTTCGAAAGTGTAATGTAGCAACTATCTGATCAAACTCTTTGATGTACAAGTATGGACTTTTAGATTCTAGTCCATGGAATTTAGGAAGTAGTTGCATCATTCTATGTTTAACATCCATGGCTCCTGCATTCAATAGGAATATCATGCAGGAAGGTATACTCACCCCAACCGGTTATAAATAATCTTGTAGAGTATGAGGTGGGGGTGCATGATGCACCTCATTGTCATCTTCAACTTCCTTAACTGGATGTTGAGGTTGATTTGCAGCCATAACTTCAATTAACTTAGGGGATCTTATGTGATGTCTAATCCAATTATAGATAGGCAACCCTTCAACGAATCCTCGTTCACTCGATAGACGAATAGTGTTGTCATGAATCCACTTAGGCATGAAACACTCATAGCCTTCAAACAACTAAACAAAACTAACCCTAAGAAAAAGAAAACTAAATAAAGCAAATAAGAAATTTAAAAAGATAAGAAAGAGTTAGAGAGAAGTTACTAAATTAGGATTGCTACGTTCGGATTCTACAAAATAGAAAACAAAGTTAGTTGTAGAAATAAATTCAGAAAATCCTAGCCTAAGAACAAAAAAAAAAACTAACCCTATTCTTAAATTAATTCCAATACTAATTAATCTCAGAAAAAACATAGTTGTAGTCCTTGGCAACGGCGCCAAAAACTTGTTCACGACCCCAAGTGCAGGGTTGCGATGTAGTAATAACTCGGTGAGACCGAGGTTGAATCCGCAGGGACTAAACTTGTACGTATTATGAAAATAACTAAAACTAGAACTAGAATGTGATTGAAACATAAATCTGGAATAAAATAAAGTAATTGTGAATAAAGTATCAATAAAAAAGGAAATTAGAGCACCAAGGACCCACTTGTAGCTTCAAGATGCTACCTCACTTAATTCAAGAAATACAATTGGAATTGGAGTCCTATCCTATCCAATTGGAAGATAAAGCAATTAGATCAAATCTCTGAACTTTTCATTAACATAATCTACACATAAAAGAGTGTTATGATGATTGGAAGGGAATTCATACATCCACCATGCCCAAGAGATAATAGTGACTCACGAGTTTTACTAATCTCACAATCTCAAAACAGGAAAGAAGATATTTAAAGTTATCACGGCATCTATTGTAATTTGAGTCACAATAAACTATACAAAACTGAAAACATTCCTTTAATATCAAACTAAAAATCAATGAGGTTTTAGAAGAACAAGAATTAAAGTAAGAAAATCATCCCAACACGCTACAAGCTTCACCTCTTAACCCTACCTAAAAGGTTTAATTAACAATAGACATGATTAAAACTAAAACCCTTAAACAAAATATTAAAAATAAATAAGGAAGGAAGAAAAACTTTTGAGAAGTTGCTCCACCCTTTGGCTCTGCTTTTAAAAACCTACTTCATCTTTAGAACTCCTCAAAGGACATATATTTATAGTCTTTGTCTGACCATTTTTGAAAACTGCCTCAAATTTACGTACTCTGCATAACGCATTCAATGTCATCGAACAACCTTCGAAGTCATCAAATCCAGAAGTCGCGCCTTTTCTCACTGCGCAACGCCTTTCACACTGTGTAACTTTTCATGTCATTGAACATTTCTTCGATATTATCGAACAATCCTTCAATGTCATCGAAGGTGTTTGATCAATCGAGAACGTGTCCAAAGTATTCCAGCGAGTTGCTCTAAAATCTGTAAAAATATCAATATCTTTGAACTGCCTTCAATGTCATTAAATAGGTCTTTGCACCATCAACCAGTGCTTCAATGTCATCAAAAAATGCATCTAATTTGTTCAGCAACAAAATTCAATTTTCATGTAATTCTTCGATGGCATCGACCTGTGTTCAATGTCATCGAACGCTGGCTTTAATGTCATTGAACGGTGGTCGATGACATAAAAAGTGAAGTTCAGATTCTGTGAATTTATGCACTTTGCACTTTTGAGTTCATTCCTACTCCACTTGGTTTCCATAAATCTTGGGTTCTTAAAATCTTCAATCTTGGTCTCCTAAGATCCATCCCCTGCCTTGGTGATTCTTGAGCATCAAATCCATGCTTTTAACATTTTTTTCAATCCAAGCTCTTAAATTCACCTCGTAATACAAACATGTATAAAATATTCCCATTAAGCATTATCATGTTCATAAAACCAAGATATAAATTAGGGGAAATATGCAATATTTGACACCCAGTAGTAGGGCTCTCTCATGAAAAAATTGGCTGAAAACCTTTTAAAAACACTTAACATGAAAGAGTTATAGCATAGGTAACAGAGAAAGATAGATCGTTAGAGAAATCATTGTGAGAGGAAGAAAGAGAAAGTCGTGAAAATACAGAGAGAAAGCAAATTCTATGGGTTGAGCTATGACTTAATGTGTAACGCCCCAAATTTTTACAGCTAGAGTTTATACTTGTGCCCGAGAAAACTAGGTATTAATAATGTATAAATTGGACGCTTTAAAAATCGTACTTTTTTTTATTTGAATCATTTAAATCGCATCCGGACACCTTCATGAAGGTGACATTCACAAGAATAAAATTGACTGCATTGATTATTTCATTAGAGTAAAGAAATTCAATAAATAATCAAATGTCTTCTTAATGAAAGCTTATTACATTAATCGAGTTAGCAGCGGAAGTATAAAACTAAATAATAAAACTATCTTCGTATTCTTTCAGTATAATCTTCTATAGGGAGATGGTCCTCTAGGTCTTCAAGCTTATGGACACCCCACCCAGGCTAGTATCTTGAGAAAGTTAAGACAATCCGGGAACCATGATCATATCCTAAACCAAATCTTAATCCCAGCTTAAACCCTAATTCGAACCGTAAACTAAAAACCAGCCCCACTTTAACACAAACCCTATCCTTAACCTTAAACCCAGTCTAAACCCTAAGCCTAACCCTAGCTTAAACCCTAATCCAAACCCTAAACCATCACTCAAGCTAAAAGTCAAATCTTTTATAAACCTATCCCCAACATTCACTTTATTTACCACCTTACCAAGCTAAAAGTCAACTTTCATATGGAATTACCCATATAGTTCACTCTATTTTCCATCCTACCAAGCCAAAAGTCAACTTTCATATGGAATTTTTCCCAGTAGTTCACCTTATGTACCATCCGACCAAGCCAAAAGTCAACTTTCATATAGAATTACCCATATAGTTCAATCTATTTACCATCCTATCAAACCCAAGAGCCAATGAGAGCATGCCACATGGCATTCCTCTCCTCAACCAATCCCAAGCTGTTATGTCAGCTTTTACCCTTCATAAGGCCAACAATTATCACAATGCCATCACAAAAGGCTATAAATAGTCCTCTCCTCTTCACATTTCATACACAACAATTCCAAAAGAGAAAAAACTCTTCTCATTTCAAGAGAGGGATGGAGAGAAAGGAAGAGAGTGAGGGTGAGAAGGAGCTCTCAAGCCTCCAAGTTCAGATTTTTCAATCACCCCTTAGTCTCCTCCTAACCTTCCCAACCCACAAGTCTAGCCCGGATTAATCATGGTGCAACCCATGTCTTAACCTACTCAAGATCAAGCCAATGATTTTTTTATTACATACAAGCATTCATCATGACATTTATTCCCGTTTCAACCCCACTGCTTCTCAAGATCTCTAGTGAATCTATGCTCTATGACTTGCCATATATCGGATCCTATCACATCAGAAATTCTTAGCGATCTAATCCACTTTTCTTTACCTTTTTTGCATAAGCATCATCACATATGCCTTCTAGACACGTTGTTGAACGTATGCTCTGTAGCTTTCCGAATCAGAAATCCACGTGTGCCTAGTCCTATTTCGACTACAGCATTCAACCCTTGAGATTTCCTTACCACACTAAGTAGTTGTACAGGCAAAGAGGGTGCCTAACACCTTCCCTCTTTATAACTAAGGTCCCTTACTCGGAATCTCGGATCGCAAACCAGGAGTCAATCTAAGGTAGGAGAATCTTCAGATTTCTTCAACCTTACATATTCCGTGAGTTCTAGCCGATAGCGGAATTTTGAGATTAAGTGGCTAATGGCGACTCTAAATTGACAACTAAGGTTATATATCCCCCACAACATACACACAAGAGAAAAAGAACAAAAGACAAGATCGCCTAAAAAGAGCATGGGCGTTGGTTTCCAGCGTTCACAGAATGGCGACTCCACTCGGGAAATGCTAAAGTGCACAAGCTAAGACTCAACTCGAAAACATGTGGTATTCCAATCTCAAGGGACATTCATCACTACATTCATAAAAAAAAAAATCTTTGGCTTACACTTGTTTGGACATCAATCAGAGTTATGACTACTCGATCTTGAGCAGCTTTGGCTACTCATGAAGAAGAGCCGACAGCTTCACCAACTCCTGAAGTATCAACATCGGCATCGATACTAGCGCCAGCACCAACACCTCTAGTAGCTCTAATAGACTTACCAAAATTCAGCAAATATGATGGTACAGTGTATCCCATGGACCACTTAAGAACATTTTATGGAGAGCATAATACTGTGGCAGGTAATAACGGAGTGTTGATCCATTTATTTTAAAAATTCTTAAAAGGGGATGCATTAGATTGGTACACGTCATTAGACTACCATCGAATTAAAACTTGGGAACAACTTTCCCAAGCTTTCATTGATCGTTTCATGTATAATCTTAATGTAGCACCCAAAAGGGCGGATCTTACTACCCTAAGGCAGAGGAATGATGAGTCATTATCAACTTACGTTAGACGGTGGCGGGCCATGGCCACTAGAATGAAAACACCCATTGATGACGAGGAGCAAATCTACATGATCATCTACTCGGCAAACCCGAGTATCTCTGGATATCTCGTCTTGTATCCATATGCCAACTTTACCCAACTCATCTATGCTGGGGAACAAGTCGAAGCTGGAATAAGGGCTGGGACAATCTCCCCTTAGTGGCCTCATCAGGCCTCCACAGTACAATGGATAGTGGAAGGAAAGTCTACTAGATACGAGAATGGTAACAGAAGTGTTCCTGACCTCCATCCAACAGAAGAAGACAATCTTGTCGCCTCTACCCAAGGCACTCAATTCACCCCTCAAGAGGGATAATGACAACAACAACAGCACAGCCAAGGGGAAATGGTAAAATTTATACAAGGAAGTAATGCTGACAGGACGTTCACTCCTTTGGCACAAAAATACAATCAGATCATGACAATGTTGGTGCAAAAGCAACTTCTGACACCACTCCAACCTCGACTTTCGCCAAATCCCCTACCCACAAGCTATAATGAAAACGAGTATTATACATATCATCAGTCTCCTAGCCCTCTAACCGACCGTTGTTTAGCCTTGAAACAAGTGGTCCAGGATTTGATTGAAAGCCAAAAGATTGCGATCACCCCGCAGGCTAACACAACGGCTCAGGCCAACATCTTCCAGAATTCTCTATCACCATATCAAGTATGCCTCAGCTCATCAGGAATCCCTACTAACAATATCAGTCAAGGAGAGCCACCCTCGGTTAATCCAGTCTAATGCATCCATTCAACCACTGCGAGCCCAACAGCAATACCCCCAAGTTTACAAGGGGCACACCCTGCCTATCCAATCTTTTTGTTTTAAAATTTACAAGGGACATTTCTATCCAGTCCAGTCTTCATGCCCCCAAGCCTACAAGGGGCACACCATGCTTGTCCAATCTCTTCGCTCTTAAATATGCAAGGGGCATCTCCATCCAATCCAATCTTTATGCCCCCAAGTCTATAGGAGCCACCACCGATCAATTCAATCCATACATCCTTTGTCTCATAAGGGGCACCACCTGCCTATTTGGCCCCTACTCCAACCCTCATGATCCAATAAAAAGCTCCTTTCCCGATCAACATACTGCATACCTAACAAAATTAGAGCCCAGCTTTAATCACGCGGTGACTTTCCAGGAAGGACATTCTGCTACTCAAAGGGGTTTACCTACCTCTACTCAGTCTTCAATCCTTCAAGAGAAGAGTCTAGGACGAATGGTTCCCACCTCTAGTAGAATGGTCGAGGAAGAAATTAACATCGAGATCTTAATTAGTCCCAAAGCATCAACCATCACTTTTCAGGTCTTTGACATCACAGCTTCATTTCATATCCTCCCTGATCAGTCTTGGATTCATAGAGTCAAGGCTCTCCCTTCAATTCTTCACCAAAAGGCCAAGTACATTTTCAGAGACAAGGTACTGACCATTGTAAATGATCTCGAAAAAATCTTTCTGATAAAAGCAGCTAATCATCAAGAGCTAGATATGCCAGTAATAGACGTACAATGCTCTGGTGAGGACATCCCATACTATGATCTCAAGATTGAGACTGTGGATTATATGCCTCTTGCATGCCCCATCAGATCAAACCATGTCTTCCCTCAAATCGAGCACCAACATTTTTATTATCAGCTTGAATATCAAGAGAATGCAGACATGAGAGGATTGGGATATCAACCTCTTATGGGTGAGATACCGAAGTACAGATATACCGGAGGAGGGCAAAATCGGCAAGAGGAGGATGATCCCTTCAGCGGCACATCAATCCAATCCATCAGACAATGGATTATCTATCCAGTTGGCAAGCCGAGATCCACCGTGGGAGATCAAATGAGTGAAATGAGCCTAAATAAGCTACTTAAAAATGACTCAAACAAGGAGTAAGAATTTTCCCTAATTGACTGGATCACAGTCTGGGTCCCACCTGAGTAGGAAGAATCCAAAGACTCACAATGCATCGAGGATGAGCTGAGGAAAGGGACATCTAACACCAACTTAGAGCCCAACCCTAAACTCATCACAACATTTGGGCGCGACGATAAGGGCCAACCTACTAATCCGTCTGGCCTTACCTCCTAAGGGGAGGAAGTGTAAGGCAATAACTGGTTCGCAGTCCCCATGACAGCACAATAAAAGAAACTAATGTTTGGCTCCTTAAAGCCGAATTAGGCAATCCCTAGTTCACATCGCAGTCTTTCTCAAAAAAATTTTAAAAAAAATTAAAAATTTCAAGAAGCCAAAAACATTAGATATTTTCAAAACCTCAAAAAAATCAGATACTTGTTAAAATCCAAAAATTAAAAAACTCCCAAAAGCCAAAAACATTAAATATTTTCGAAATACCAAAAAAAAAAATTCAGATACTTGTCAAAATGCCAAAAAATCATATATTTGTTAAAATCCAAAAAAAATAGAAAATTCTCAAAACACAAAAACAATAGAAAATCTTTCAAAACTCACAAGTAATAATGTGGCAAATGCGTCTGTTACAACACCCGAGTTTAAAGTCGACTCTTATGATTTCGATTTAAAGTTAGACTTCAAACTCATGGGTTTGAATGAAGCCCGGGATAGGGAAAATGATGATCCGACTCTCGAGCTAGAGGATTCCCTCTAAAAGTTTGAAACAAAGGCCAATGTCGTCACGGATGATTTTGAAATTGTGAACTTAGGATCCCTTGAGCTCCCTAGAATAGTATGCATCAAGAGATCCTTGCCTCCTGAATATAAGCAGACAATAACAGAATTCCTGAGAACCGGGGCTATCTAACTTTAGGTTCTCCTATGAAGCCTTACTCAAATCAAATGAAGAGCTAGTCATATACCATCTGCAATAAAGCCTGAAGTCAAGACCAATAAAGCTGTCAAGATAATGTCTGAAGTCTACAATGGAGTCCACAAATTGTGCATAAAGGAACGTGCAATGTCCAAGAACTTGTGATAAATGATGGAGATAAGCTATTGCAACATGTCAGGAAATGCTTCAAGTATTCAAAGCTTGCATAATGGATCCATGTGCATGCTTCAAGTCTTTATAACGTGGAAACACCCTAACCCTCTTCATTATGGGGTGTGGACATTATCGAAAGAATGAACCCAAAGGCATTTAATGGTCATGAGTACATTCTCGTGAAAGACAAAATCAAGCGCCGACAATATCCTACATCATCAATACGAATGAAAAAGAGAAGTCAAGGAAAATGATTGGTGGTAATCTTAATACAACCAACTACATCTTGCAGACATAAAGCATACAAGGATCGCAAAGGCCAATGACAAGCAAGTCTGAAAGAAAGGTTAGCAACATGGTAATCACGCACATCTTATTATTACCCTACTAGATCCAGGGGGGCAACTCCAGGCCATCCTGAGATAGTCAACTGATCATCCGCGAGGTTCTTCCATGAGGTGCCCTTCATCTCACCATCATTAGGGGCAAAGATCTTCCAGAACCCATCAACGCCGACAACGTGAATATCTATCACGGGTAATCCTACCTGAATATGTCAAAAATCACAATCATAAATCTAAAGTCAAACGACAAAAGGTTAGCATCCTGAGGTATACACTCTACCATCATTCCTTCCATCCGATAAGTGTTCCAAAAAATAAAGGGTTCAATAAAAAAGATAAAGAAATAAAAAGAATGGATGAATAAAGTGCGCAGTTCAAAAAAAATGAAAAAAAGAAAAAGAAAAAGAAAGAAGAGTCGAACCCAATGAGTGAGAACACAAGTCACTAACCAGTTTTCCCTTAAGATAGTTTAACCCAGTGTCAATAGCTTTACAGTTATGATTGAAGACAAAGTCAAGTAGCTCACCAATCAGCCGGCAATGAATGGATTCTAGCCTCCCACCTCTGTTACTTTAAAAGAAAAAGAAAAACAGCATGTCTAAGAAAAATTAGCGAGGTGAAAACCTGAAAGGGTGCCTCGAGTAAAAACAATGGGCAAGTAGCAGACTTGGTGAAAACCTAAAAGGGCATCAAGGGGCAAGCAAGAACAAAAACTTGGGACATGGTGAAAATTTGAAAGGATGCCACAGGCAAAAATGACGGAAAAGCCGGTCGTGGTGAAAACCTGAAAAGGCGCTACGAGCAAAAATGGCTAGAAAAGAAAAAAAAAACAAAAAAGTATAGGTACAAAAGAAGTTAAGGCAACGAGCAAAGTAAAGAAGTTTAAGGAAGAGATAAGTCCTGGATTAGAATTCTGTCAGACTCTACCCAAATCCAAGGGGCATGATCCTAATATGTGATACTCTCAGGGAATAAAGATCCCTGGTAAACAACTTAGAATACCGGATTCAACATGTGTTGAGTTTAATATTCTGATCTCAATCATCTAAAGCACAAATCCAAGCACAAGCAAACACTAACAAATTTGGCACAAAAAAAAAAATTCATTCCTTTAAAACATCTTTTTTACAAGTACATTGTTTTTCTTCCTTTACAAGAACAAAAATAAAAACATACATGCATATATAGGACAAGCAGCCAACAAAGTCAGGGATTACCAAGGTCTAAAGTCAAAGCCCATAAGGCCCAAAAATTCAAAGCCCCAAAGGCCCACATTTCAAAGCCCCAGAGGCCCACATATATAGGACAAGCAGCCAACAAAGTCAAGGATTACCAAGGTCTAAAGTCAAAGCCCATAAGGCCCAAAAATTCAAAGCCCCAAAGGCCCACATTTCAAAGCCCACAAGGCCCACAGTCCAAAGCCCCAGAGGCCCACATTTCAAAGCTCACAAGCCCCATAAGTTCAAAGTCCCAGTGCCCACATTTCAAAGCCCACAAGGCCCACAGTCCAAAACCCCACAAGGCCCACATTTCAAAGCCCACAAGGCCCACAAGTTTAAAGCCCCATGAATAATGCCCCATTAATTCATCAGTGGTGGCCATCTAATTATTCGATCCAGACTGCACAATAAAAACTGGACGACGATGCCCACCCGTAAGATCAAACAGATATTCCAAAATCCTAAATATACCTCTAATAAAAACCATTAGCCCCGCTCACTCATCGGTGGAGGCAACGTGACTATTTGCTTAACTTGTGGAAATAAAAACTGAACGATGACGCCCATTCGTGAAATCGAATAAATATTTTCTAAAAAATCTTTAAAAATTCAAATAAAATCCTCAAGGAGTCTAGTTCCAAAGAGGATAGTTTTCAAATAAAATTTTTTTAAAAATGCATGAGGTGCGCAATACACTGAGGAATCTTCCATATTCTCCAGTTGCGATCAGTACAAACAAAAAAATAAGATTCGATCCCTTCCGATTTTCTCGAAGGATGATCGAATTCGTACATGATACAAGTATGGTTGGCCCGATCTCTATATCTAGACAGTTGTACGAATGCAAGTAAAAATGATTGGATCTATCTCTGGAAAGAATAATCAAACTCAAAGTGATGATAATCCATTGTAACCAAAGTATCAGAATCAGCGGACAACAACGCAAAAGATTACCTACACATACCTAGTCCGAGATGTTCGGAAAGTTTGATTAATTCCAAGTTGGCGTAGTGAGTTCCCCATAATATCACATCAACACGTAAGGCAGCTAACCACTTTAACAATCAAACAGAACGAATACTCATAGGGTGATTATGTAAAAAAGGAAATGATAGATCAAACAATACGGGAATTCTCATAAACCCGCATCGACGCGCAGAGGCCCTACTTTTCAGACCTACCCTCCAATGCTATTAACAATCTGACGTGAAAGAGTTGTGAATGATGACCTGTAATGCCGTATCAACGCACAGGGACAATCACAACATTTTCCTCAAACCCTCATGACATGTGCAAGTAATCTCTTTTGCAGATAGTCAACTGACAATGATACAATGGCAGGCAACAGATTTGAACCACTACCTTTTCTGACCAGAAGGGTGGGGTGTCCATTCCCTTTGGCACTCGGTTGCTCGTGACCTTAGCTAAAGAGGGGCATTTATAGACACCCCACCCAAGCTAGTATCTTGAGAAAACTAAGACAATCCGAGAACCATGATCATATCCTAAACTAAACCCTCATCCCAACTTAAACCCTAATCCGAACCATAAACCAAAAACCAGCCTAATCCAAACCCAAACCCTAACCTTAACCTTTCACTGAGCCTAAACCCTAAACCAAGCCTAACCCTAGCTTAAACCCTAATCCAAACCCTAAACCATCACCCAAGCCAAAAGTTAACTCTTTTATAACCGTTACCCTAGCATTAACTTTAGTTACCATCCTACCAAGCCAAAAGTCAACTTTCATATGGAATTACCCCTGTAGTTCACCCTATTTTCCATCCTATCAAGCCAAAAGTCAACTTTCATATGAAATTACCCCTATAGTTTACTCTATTTACCATCCTACCAAACCCAAGAGCCAACGAGAGCATGCCACATGGAATTCTTCTCTCCTTAACCAATCTCAAGTTGTCATGTCAGCTTTTACCCTTCATAAGCCCAATAATTACTACAATGTTATCATAAAAGGCTATAAATAGCCCTCTCCTCTTCACATTTCATACACAACAATTCCAAGAGAGAAAAAGCTCTCTCATTTCAAGGGAGAGAGGGAGAGAAAGGAAGAGAGTGAGAGTGAGAAGGAGTTTTCAAGCCTCCAAGTTTAGATTTTTCAGCCACCCCGAGTTTTGGTTCGTAACTTATACACAAAGTATATCAACTTAATTATTTAATCAGTTTAATCGCATGTGATATTTACATTCAATATAAAGTCCACCATAATCTCAATCACACATACATAATACATAACACCAATCAACTAAGCATTTATAAATCTTAATAATCCTTATAATAAAATAAACCTTAAAATTATTCATTTATTATACCATTATACTATAATGATATTTATTCCATGCTAATATTGGTCCAAAGAAATAAAGCTACATAATTCCTTAAAGTCGCAAAATAAATACCAGTGTGTATTATTCGTTGATTAAGCTGTGCTAACAAAATAAAACATATAATTAAAAATTTTCTAATGCAGCCACTTCATCCTCAGATAAGTATGGCCATGATTCAGGTGGGTCGTGTTCAGGTACAGTAGATCCTTCCGGTTCTTGCGCCACGTCATCTGCTAATGGCTCCTCTGTATGGTTTTTCCATCAATAAAAAAATATAAGCTGGCCAGGCTTAGTGATATAACCCAGCATGGTTCATAATCATAATAATTAAAATAATGCAAAAATACATGTACAAAGATATGAATGTAAAATGAGGTATGAATGCATCAGATGGGGTGATCGTCCATCTGCTTAGGTTGGAGGTCGTCAACCCGCATCCACCCGTTGGGTAGGCTTCCACCTTTCGGTAGGCTTGGGCATAGCCCGCATCTGGTAACGCTCTACCAGGATCGACATTTCTTCCAGGGAGGGCCCCTAGGATCGACCATGCATTATGCAATGCAATGAATGAGAGATGATAAGTAAATGCGTATTTTTCCTATTTGGCATAGTTGTCTCAATTAAAATATTCACATATAAATTTATCGTACAATCATCATATCAAAATATTCAAACCAGTAAATAAATCAAACAATCACAATGATTTATTTTAATTTTAATGAATTATGAGACAAGTTGGGTCACTCACCTGAGTTTGGTAGTATTGACTCTGCAATGTAATTAGGTTGATTTGAATGTCGGGGTCCTATCAATTATATCAACGGTATTATTAATCATATATTTATATTACATGGTGGGGCCCACCTTTGATTAACATCCTAGTGGCCAGATCCAAAATAATTAAATAATTCAAATTTATATTCTATTTTTTTTTCTCCCTCATAAGATTTTAAAATTGAATGATAATTACTTGATCAGGGTGGTCCATCGAATGGTCAGATCATTCAGATTCTTGAGGTCTTGTCATGTTTTACCTCTATGCATTTGAGGAGTGGTGTGGATCTAACCACACATTCACCTATGGCCCATCTTGACCTTCTACGCCAAGTGATAGTAACACTTGCGCAAAATATCCAAGATTCCTTTATCAAACACTTCTAGGTCTAACTAATGTGGCCCATCTGATGGTTAGATTGATCTGAATATTAGGGCCTTTGTATATTTTGGCCTTAGGGATCATATGATCCGTACAGACCAAATCTAATTTGATCAGACGCGCACCAACTACAATTACATAATTTTAGGTTCACCTCACCTTTAAAGGGCCTCCACCCATAATCCAATACAATGAACGTGTGACCAATCCACACCGTTCATTGCATTCACCGAATTAATTTATATTAGATATATAAAAATACTAGAATGAGGACGATATACATACCCGATGTAAGCACTCCAAAATTTTCTTTCTCCCTTTCTCTGTTGGCCTTTTTGTTAATATTTTAGTTTGACTAGAACTCTTTTTATCTTGAGAGATGCAAGGAGTGTTTAGAGGTATATTTAAACTAAACGAGTTAAAGATTTAGATAACATAGGAGATAAGGTAGATTTAAAATAAATAAATAATAATAAAGATAAGATTAAATATGTATATATATATTTATTAAGGAAGAGAGTGAGAGTGAGAAGGAGTTTCCAAGCCTCCAAGTTTAGATTTTTCAGCCACCCCTTATCCTCTTCCTAACCTTCTCAACCCACAAGTCTAGCCCGAATTAATCATGGTACAACCCATGTCTTAACCTACTCAAGATCAAACTAAAGATATTTTTATTACATACAAGTATTCATCATGATATTTATTCCCTTCTCAACCCTCCTGCTTCTCTAAATCTCTAGTGAACGTATGCTCTGTGACTTGTCGTATATAAGATCCTATCACATCAAAAATTCCTAGCGATATAGGCTACTTTTCTTTACCTTTTTGCATAAGCATCATCACATTCACATTTTAGATACGTTGTTGGACATATGCTCTGTGGCTTACCAAAATCTCAGATCTTATCGCATCATAAATCCATGTGTGCCTAGTCCTATTTCGACTATATCATTCAACCCTTGAGATTTTCTTACCACACTAAGTAAAGACCGTACATTTGTATGAGCAGATAGGGTGTCTAACACCATCCCTCTTTGTAACTGAGGTCCCTTACTCGGAATCTCGGATCGCAGACCAGGAGTCAATCTAACTAGGAGAATCTTTGAATTTCTCCATCCTTACATATTTCGCGAGTTCTAGCTGACTGCGAAATTTTGAGATTAAGTAGCTAGTGGCGACTCCAAACTGACAACTAAGGTTACATATCCCCCACAACATATACACAAGAGAAAAATAACAAAAGACAAGATCGCCTAAAAAGAGTGTGGGCGCCAGTTTCCATCGTTCATAAAGCTGTACATCACTTACATCATCTATACAGTTGAGAGAGGGTCAATACCTAACTCATAGTAATGGTTATCCTTTAATATTAATAATAATTAAAGAGATTCATAAAAGTAATGTAAACATTTTGATACATCATGTTCTCCACAACTACAAGAGGTATCAATGCACAAGCAATCTATATGAGATGCATGCATAGCAAAGTATATGCAGTTTATTACACTTATCGATCACCATAATATGGAATATGATTAGAGTTATCTAGCTCGCCACGCATCCCATAATACGGAGATTCACCAGTGTGTCTCACGTTTAATGTGGATTTATGTGGTTATCCCAAGACGAACACAACACATGACCGAGTGAATCACGCAACCCAGATTAAAGCAACTAATTGCTACATCCAACCCCCAAAAGAAAAAGCTGGATTGGAGCGACTAAATGTGATAACCAACCCCCAAAAAGAAAAAAATTAGTGTAACACGTATAACAACTTACATACACCAATTTGTGCACCATCACCCATGAAACATGGAATTACGTGTTGCCCCAGGGCCGCCACTGAAAATACATTATGTCCATGATATTTATTCGATCGCTAGAAGAGGGATTCCCAACATAATATTTGCACTAATAGGGGAAATCTATTAAATCATGGGGGTTTAAGAATATCAAGACACATGCCCAAGCCCTTTAAAGATGGGTAGCATAAGGCTAATAATATAAAGAGAAGAGTGACAATGGTCAACTCAACCAAGATAAAAGTGGCAATGGCCAACATAATAAAGAGGAGAGTAGCAATGGCTAACTCGGCAAAAGTAGAGTGGCAAAGGCCAACTCAACAAAGAGATGAGTAGCAAGGGCTAACTCAACAAAATTGGTAAAGGCAAGGGTAAGGCTTGTATCCATCACCTCATATAATTTCATAAAGATCACTTGTAAACAACATTGTATTGTAATCTCAAAGGGCAAATAATTGATGGTAAAACATATAATTGCAAAAAGAATTCAAGGTAACATGAAGGCATGTTAAAGGCAAGATAGAAATAACACAAAGACATGTAAAGATAAGATGAAACAATAGGTTGGCATGTAAGGGCAAGGTAAATATAATAACTTAAATTAATGTAAGCCTAAAGGATAAAACCCTCACCTTTGAATTCGATCACACTTTAATGTTGTTAGATTTAAATAGATGTGTGGTAGTATCCAACTATAGCACGATTACACAATTCTTAGGGTTGGATCAACACATTATATGTCTTTCACGGTTAGGATCAAAACTCATTAACAAATCAAGTTAAGAGGACTTGGACCAATTTGGATGAGAAGCTTACCTTGTTTAACAACTCTTCTCACTTTTTCTGGGAGGCTAGACAATGGATCTGGAAAAGCCAGAATTCCTACCTTGCTAGACCCAACTGAGTCGACTCGGATTGTTATGGTGGAATTTCCCACCTCTATTGACGGAAAGAAAAAGAAAAAGAAAATGGAAATGTTTGAAAGGAAAATGAGATTAGGACCTGAACTAAGCTCGACATTGAGTTCAGTGGGTCGTTGCTCGTCTTCCAAGGCTCGATCTCTTCCCTTCTTCTTCAATGCCAGTGGCTAGTAGGGGTAACTCTAACCGATCTTGGCTCCAGCCAGATTTAATGGATTCTGGACCCAGTTGTTAGCACCCGAAGTCCTCTCTCTCTCTGTCTCTCTCTCTGTCTCTCTCTCTCTAAATTATATGTCTTCTAAAGGAAGGGCTGGGGTTTTATAGGATTTTTCACGTTTCTAGGGGTTTCCTATGTAATAGACATGCTAGTGGGGTGTGGGAGATTGAACAGCACCAGCACTGCTTTACGACTCCACCAGTTTTGGTTCATGTAGGATTCTTCTTCTTACTTTTAAAGAGATTGGATCGGTTTTGGAAGAGCCCACCAATGAATAGCCATGATTGTGTTCTTAGGAGCAAAAATGCTCAGTAATTGATCAACAGATGGCCTTGCGCAGTGATTTACACGAACATGACTACCACGTTTTGCGGAGGGAGTCTTTACTTCGGAATCGTGGAGGTCTCCTAATTCTTTCGGGGTTCTTGGCTGGGATCGAAACTCCTTCCAGCAGTGATTCGACAGTTTAGATCTTGCTCAAGGAGCCGAAGTCAAAGTTCCAGTGGAAAATCCACTTAATGTCATGCATTCTTTGAACGCTGTTACAGCGTTTCATGGAAATCTAACTTTAGTTCAGTCTGTGGGAGTAGGTGGGGTCCACTAATTTTGGTTCCTCATAAGATCCACTTCCTTCATCAGTTTCCTCACCTCGTGCTAGCCCAAAAGCTAAAATATGAGGCTGATTCAAGATCTAGATGGGCCACATGGTCAATCATCATTGGGACTATACTCACCATTGAAGCAATTTCTCCTCCATGTATACATTGGGCGTTCTAGATAGGTGTGGTATAGTTTTAATAGTCCTTCGGTGGATCCGTTCTGTTCGTCTGTTTTGTCGGATAATGTTAGGCCACAGGCTAAAATGTGGAGTATATCCAATCCTTAGGTGGGCCACACGATCGAAGGGTGGAGTGAAGTTTACATTAGAAACTCCTTCCGTCACCCATTTTCATCATCCGGACAAAACTCATCCTTTTCCTTTCCAAATTCTTGTGATTGGTGAGGCCTGATGTGGTTATTTTCTAGAAGATTTATTCCTTTCACCAACTTTGTCATAATATGTTGGCCCATGGGTCAAATTATAAAGTAGATTTGAGCTCTATGTGGGCCACACCATCCACCGGTGGTGAGATAATGCCCACCATTAAAGCAACCCTCTATTCCACTTACGTGCATGCATATGGAGTTTGTTTATTTACAAATTTGTCATTCTCTGTTATAGTAACTTTTGTTGTCCATTCCTCCCTACCACACTGTCCAAAAGAAGTGAAACTTTACCTCCAATCCTTATTTCTCAAGATCTCTTAACTAGTTAAATTTGGCCCTTAATTTGTCAAGGATGGTCGAGATGCTCCTTTAGTGGCTAAGACACTTCATACTTTGAAACAATGTTTGTACATATCTGATTGACAGGTTGTCGTGTAGTTTGGACCTATACCCTAAGATCTTCATGATGGTTAGTTTAGTATGATATTTACATGGCCCATTTGGAGGATCCAAATATGATGGATGGCCAGATGACTTGCTAAAAATAAGAAAATTTGATGGTTAGTACTCTGACCATGTATGTAGGTGGATGTATAGTTAGTTTCATAAATGGATGGACATAAAGTGGGTTTCTAGGGTGATTAGGGGTAGGACATGTATACCGTTAAATTCGAGTGATTTGTTCACTTGTGTAACTTCCTCAAATTGTAATTCTAATGGTGGGTTAAGCATATTCAATAAGGTGAAGAATATGAACGGATCAAAATATTGATCTAATAAGTGCACCGACGAATGTATAGGTCAAGTAGCTAGTTTGTCATGATCTAAGGGCTGAAATTTTATGTGTATGATTAATTTATGATAATTAGGCATGGTATAAAATTTCACATGAAACGGATCATGAGAACCATATGATCTAGAATTCAAGGGTCTAGGTTAGTGGCATTTTCATAATTATTGTTGATCTAAGAGTTTTGTGAAATCCAATGGTTCTACATGGTTATACACACCTTCTCAAATAATTCGTACAAAATAACTTACATCTAAATCATTATGGATAAGAATTTGTTCGCCAATTCATTTAAGGGAAGGTACGTACGTCAAATCACATGATGGATAGTCTTGTCTCAAAATCCATGGTCAGATTGCTGGATCTATGAATGAAGATCATTCCCAATGGTTAGATTCATATCAGAGAATGGATGTAAGGTTAGGATAGCTAGGTTGGTGTCGTACACATGTATGTATTAAGTTAAACTTCATGGTAACACTCAAGAACTTTCAATACTCAGGTTTTGAAAAGTTCGCGATGTTACATAATGATTCTCTAGTTGGGATTAGATTCAGGTTGAATCCAATGTCCCAGAGGTAAGTAAATCATCCAAATTTTTCCATGAAGAACCTTTATTAACTTTCATTCAAATCCTAATTCCAAAAGCACTAGTTGTAGATCTCGTTCTAGCCGAGTCGAACTGAGTTAACTCAGCAGGTGAATTTTGTTGAATTCTGAGTTTTATTGGTTGATTAAGGTAATTCACTCATCTATCAAAAAACCCTATATTAAATTCATAACCACTGTAAACTAACCCTAAACTTAGATCTTAGTCCAAATCCTAGCCTTTGATCTTAACCATAAGAGCCATCTAATGTGGTAATCTAACTGCACGAATTGTTTAAAATTATGTTAGAATTCAATCCTGTGTATACACAGAATTGTAAAAGACAATTGAGGGAAATATGACTTTAGAGGTGATGGATTCCTTTAAGCATACACTATTTTGAGTTGATTTATATATGGTTTGTCTTATTTTTGCATACATTGATTTCACTCTAATTTCCATGCAATTAAGTGATGGAACGTTATGAATTTTTATCCATATGAGAATTATGGTTAAGAAATTATTTTAATTATACTTGTTTTTATAAATTCTCATAGAGTGATGGATATAAACCATGCCCTTCACCGATTTCGAGAGTGACGTGTTTTTCCACTCTGTATGAGTTAACTTTTGGTCCTCTCTCATTAGTTTTATTGGGTTAGCCTAATGTTACTATTCTCTTTTACTGAGTTAACTTATTACTACTTTTTCTCCTTTATTAAGTTAGCCTTGTGCTATCACTCTTATTTTATGGCTCAAGCATATGTCTTGGAATTCCAAAATTCTCATGGTTCAAATCATTTCCTTATTGATTAAAGTGATATGTTGTAGGTCTCACAACTAGTGACTTATATGTATTTATCATGGACGTAATGTACTCTAGGTAGTGACCCCCTTGCTCAATGCATAAATTCTTAGATTTGGTTATGGGTGCAAACATCGATGTAAGTAATCCATGGGCACGTGTTACGTCATTTTCCTAGGATTGAATGTCGCAATTGGTCGCTCCATGAACAAATCGTATTTTGTAATTCTTCTAATCCATGTGTCATATCATCTCGAGGTGTTACATAAATACATGGTAGTTTTGGACACGCCGACAAGTCTTCATACTTATGGAATGCGAAGCGAGCCAAATTTTTATGAATTATATTTTATAATGTTGTGGTCACTATGTATGATGATCCACACACACTATGCCAGGCATGCATTCATATAGATTGGTTCTTCATATCAATATCACTCGTAATGGTGGAATATGATGTGTATCAGAACCCTTACATTTTTATTATGATGAACCATTTGAATTATTATTAATTTTAAAAGACAACCATCACTATGAGTAGGGCGTTAACACTCAAGTGATGCACAAGTTGAAGATATGAGTGATGCATGATCTCCTTATGAAAGATTTTAAGTGACTTGGGATTATGTTGTTAATGCTTCATTTTAGATTACAATTCTTTACGTTTCATGCTGTAAATATGAATATTTGTAGTTGTCGGTACCTTATTTGACCAGGTCTCATTTTCGATCAGATTTGTGTAGATTACACGTGTATGAGGTTAATGGTTGAAAAATTACAATAATAGCGTGCAATCGAACTTCAGAAGATTTCTATCACATGTCTTGCACATGTCAAATAATAATTAAGGCACAACCGAGTTCAAGTAACTAAGCGATTAGTTAGCCAGTGGTCAAGTTACTACGGATGCTAAACAAGGGTTAAAGATTCAGGAAATGCTAGATCGTGAGAAGAATTTAGAAGTAAAATGTGGGAAGAAACGGTTATGTTAAGCATCAAATCATGAGAATGAACTAGAATGGATAGATCAAAGCTATAAATAAAAGAAGATTTCAACAGGAAAAATGGTCTCACACCAACCTAAACAAATCAATTATCTTTAATTATCTTTTAATTATCCTGTCGAATCTACATTCTATAGCGTAATCAAGGCTTTTATCAAGTAATTCCTTTGCTTTAGAGTAATCATTTATTTATTGCATTTACTTACTTTCTTTAGCATAATATGTGGCATAAATACAATAGTCGATATGTAGAATATGAGTACTCTTTAGCAGTCAAACTTTCAATTATCACTTTATATTTCACTCTTCATGCATTAAGAAAGTCCTTTCGTACAAAGGTAAGGAGAAACCCATTATCAGAAGACGAACACCAACCATTAACTATCGTCGGATCCATTTACACTTTAAGTGAGTGGCTGAATAGGCGACTGATCTCATCACATTTCGGTCATACTCGGCATCTGCCTACTTTGGCGCTCGGGGTCATTGTTGTTTTGTTTGAATTGGAACCACAATCTGAATTTCGGCACGCCCACACCCATCACCCGCGCTAAAAAAAGAAACATCGAAACAACAATAAACAATTTTTTGGCATGCTCGATGGGATCTGCATTATTATAGGTCACGGATTCAATCATTTCCATAATGCAATGGAAAAGTGGCAGAATTTGAATGGACGAGCTATAGATGTCCTAAAGGGGGGTTGAGTAGGATTATGCTAAATATTTTGATATAATGGGGAATAATAAATCAAATAAACTCTATTGGTTAGAGCATTGAATTCTTGATATCAAATAATTCGTAAAACAACTTTCACCTAAAATATTTAGGCAAGACAACTTTATTTCATGACATCTTTGAAATCAAAATATCAAACTTTAGCAAAGAGAAAATAAAACACATGATAGGCATATAAGTAAGAAAAGTAATCAACACAATGCACAAAGAAATTATAGTGGTTCGATGCATAAATGCAAACCTACTTCACTCCCAAAATTACTACACTCGAAATTTTGGCTTTCACTATCTCAAGGTTTTCTCAAGATCACCTTAACAACCTGATACAATTATTGTGATTTTCACAGCTATTAGAACAGAACCCACTCTGTGATTTTCATGGGATCACCATAAATAAATCCGCTGAGATTTATGTAACGATCTTCTTCTTGAGAAATTGATGAAGTTGGGTATGAGTTCAACCCAAAAGAATATAGGGATCTATAAAGTATTCAATATAAAATAAATACCCTAAGTGTTGCAAATTCAATTCTCTAGATCTTAAGTAGAGTTTGGATTAGTCTATTAAAAATAGTTAAAGAGACCTGAGAAACAGAATTAAAATAAGCTAAAATAAAATATTATAATTATGCTCAAAAAACTTAAGAGGAGCCTGGCTTTCTTACTTGAAAATATGAACTTTATCACTAACTTTCATTGTATAAAAGAATGAGAGAAGCCCTCTTTTTATATCTAAAGGATTTGGAAATTCGGCTAGCCCAAGTATTGGTTCAACTAGCCGGATTCCAATGATTTCGTTCCAACGGATCTTTGAATTTCGCAGGAT
Source organism: Magnolia sinica (assembly GCF_029962835.1). NCBI lineage: Eukaryota > Viridiplantae > Streptophyta > Magnoliopsida > Magnoliales > Magnoliaceae > Magnolia > Magnolia sinica. The sequence goes on from NC_080584.1 coordinate 53,675,946, forward strand.
AAGATCTTTCAAAATTTTGGCTAGCCCAAGGCCAAGTTCAGCTGGCCGACCAAAGGGTTCAAATGGCCTAATGTGCCTGAAATCTGAAAACATGCCTTTACTAGAAACTTGACTGAATAAGCCCGGGCTTGCCGAATGGTCACGTTCAGTTGGCCGAACTCAAGGTCAGCTTAGCCGAACATGCTGCAAAAAGTCTTGTTCAATCTGTAAACTTGCCTGAAACACGTAGGGTTAGCCGAAGATAGTTAGGTTGGCTAAACCAAATGTCTAGCCAGCCTAAGTTGAGTATATTTTAACATAAAATATGATCATTAAGACGCTATGAAAAATACATCTAACCTAAGGTCAATCTAAGGTTATACCACCTAATGGTTAACTCATACGGAGTGCTCCAATCTTCGAACCATGTGCTTTCATGACTTGAGATGTTGAGTCTTCCCTGAGACGCTTGATCAAGTCGATGATATATCTTCATGAGTTGTTGAAGAGAATCTTCATGAGAGCTTGCGATCCATTCAGGACTACAAAATTTGATAACTAAATTGTGCTTAAGTATAAGCACTTACATAATTGCTATAAATGAACCCACCACGCCAACCACACCACCCATGGTGGATGATGTGTAGGTTCAGGCACCTCCAAGTGAAATTAATTTGAATGTTAATTCGATCAAAAATCAAGCAAGGTCATCGACGGCTCACCCTATTCTTCTGGATGAGATATCAATTATACTCAGGGATGTGCATACAAGCATTCAGTAGGTGCAGAAAAATGCAAGAATTAGAGGTGTACTTGAGTCGAACCGAGTTGAGCTTGGCATAGGTCGACTCAACTCAGCTACTAGCTGACCCTAACTCAAACTAGGCTCGACTCGATCCTCGAGCCTAACTGGCCTCAGCAGCTCGGCCTAGTTTGAGCCGGCTGCCGAGTTCGAGCCGAGCTCATCTATCCAACATTTTCATAAACACATGGACTGCACCTTCAAATTCTCAATATATGTAAAACAACAGTAGTGGTTTTACAAGTATTTGATTAAAACCCTTTTAAGCAATATCAAAATTCAAAAAAAAAAAGTATTTGTTTCATATACATACCTTCCTTGCCACCGGTCGACACTTTATTAAGTCATTTCATCAAACACTTGGTGAACAACATCGATATCACAGAAACTGAGTCACTAAACTGGTTCGATCCGAGTTCGATTCTAGTTGGGGTTTGATTTGAGTCGAGTCGAGCTCGAGCAAGCTCGAACTCAGTTCAAAAAAAATTTTAGCTCAAAATATTAGCTCGACTCAACTCAAAAAAATTTTGAAGCTCAAAAAATCAGCTCGACTTTGCACTATTTTCAGGGGAGTATGGTCAATTGACTATCGAACATGTTGGTCGATTCACCATGCAATTTGTGATTATTATAAATTACAATTATTTATTCATTCCCTAACTGTTGCAACCTTTACATGGTATTCTAATTTGTTATAAGATTAAATGCATAGTTTTTAAGAGTTTGAAGAAAAGTTTCATACTCAATTTTTTTCTAAGAATAGAGACATCACCATGGCCGATCTCGCTTGATTCAAGCAATTGCCCGATGAATCATGTGAAAGTTATATCATGTAGTTTAAATGGGGAAAGAGTCATTGTAAGCTTGTCATAGCTAAAGTCGAATTTATGCAACTCGCACAAGACGGTTTAGAATGCAAGCTCCACAAAAAGTTTGTAAGTACAAAGTTTGTTGATTTATATGACCTCACTAAGAAGGTCTCTCGATATGAAGACTTACTTCAAGAAGGGGCTAGGCAGGCAAACTCGTCCATTGGAACATATTATAGCGATCCTAATTACGAAATTGCAATCACTAAGGTGGTGGCTAAGAAACCACTGGTTTGCTTGGCATTGATCAAAGAACAACCAGCCACCCCAACAACCTAAAAAACTCAGAAGGTACGCACCTTTGATATTACTTAAGCTGAGGAAATTTTTAACTTTATGTTAGAAACAAAGTTCATTAAGGTTCCCATTAATCACAAAGTGCCTCTAGCTGAGGAACTCAAAAAGGTCGATTATTATAAATGGTGTAGGTCTTATTCCTATTATACTAACAAATGTGTCATTTTCAGGAATATATCAACCGAGGATTGTCGAAATTCCTGGAAAAAGAAAATAAGGCCATGCTGATTAATACCGATCCATTCTCAGCCAATGTGGAAATAAATACGATCACAGTTGACTTAAGGGATCGACCTCAATCGAAAGTGGAGCTCGGTTTAGAAAGTCTACGCAGAATGAGCGGCCGTTACATTGCCAAACAGCAGTGAACACCTCAATATCTAAACACATACGGGCATAAGAATCATTGACTATGTGACTGTTGCGTTAGAAAGATTCCTTAGCAAGTTAAGGGCCATAGACTGATGAAATCAAGTCCAATACACTATGGGGTAAGGTTTTGGTAATAGTATTGTGTTTGGTTCACTATAACCAATAGTATTTCATTGTAAAATGGTGCTTACTTTGCCATCCAATTTTCAGGAAAGAACCACTCAACCAAACACAATACTGTGTGATGTCAAGGAACATGTTGCTCCAATTATCATTCAACATGCTTCTTTCCCCTATAATGAAGGGAAACAGGACAAAGCGTTGCACATTGATACGGTCACTGTGGCAACCGATGGGGGTACCGACAGAGTAATTATTGATAGACCCACTACTGATATGACACAACACCTTAAGCCAATATATATTTTAGTTCATTTAAATGGATGTCTCATGACCAGAATTTTAGTAGACAATGGAGCCATAGTAAACTTATTGTCAGAGAGAATGATGGCCAAACTAAGAAAGACTATAGGCGATCGGATCCCTTCTAAGGTAACAGTTAGCAATTGCCCTAGCCATGTTACTAATACAAATGGTGTCCTACCAGTTGATCTTACAGTAGGCACCAAATCTGTTTTGGCACCATTCTTTGTGGTGGGCACTTCATCGAGCTATAATTCCCTGTTAGGAAGAGATTGGATCCATTCTTTTTCATGCATCCCCTCTTCTCTTCACTAGTTTATCATTTTTTGGAATTAGAACAGGGTTGAGCTTGTATTGGCTGATAATAAGCATTTTTTAGCCTCGTCAAATGCTAATGAGGCTTATTACTATAACAGAGAGATGGTGCCCATCAGGTTCATTGGGAGAAATAAATATGGATGACTGACATGTCTTTCTATAAAGAAAGATATGAGTAGTGTAATTCAGGCTATGATGGTCCAGAAAGATGAAACCTAGCTGAGGGGTTTAATACTTAGTCGACTAGCTACAAGTTGCATCATCAAAGAGTTACCATGATTGTGACAACTAAAGGTATGATGTGTCTGGCGAGTTCACAGCCAGGATAAAGAGTTAAGAAGAGAGCGATGAAGGAACTTTTATGAACTTTGCTGAATTGGACAAATTAGTTGGGGAAGATAGTTTCAATATTAAAGATTTATTAGAAGAGGTGGAGAGCGTCGACCGCAGGTCCAAGACTGGCTGGATGAAATAAACTTAGGGACGGACTAGGATCTGAGGCCCACATTTATAAGCAACTTGTTACGACTGCCCGAGCAGGAGAAAATAATAAAGTTATTACAGGAATTCATAGATTTCTTTGTATAGGACTATCACAACATGTCAAGGTTGGACAGATCTTTAGTGGAACACGGGTTACTGATCAAAGAAGGATATTGGCTGCATAAGCAGCCCCCGAGGAGGATGACTTCCAAAGTAACTCTTAAAATCAAAGAAAAAATCGAACGACTTTTAAAAGCCAGGTTTATATGACCGATCAAATATGCAAAATGGATGTAAAATGTGGTCCCAGTAATGAAGAAGACTGGTAAGATAAGAGTGTGGATAGATTTCAAAAATTTAAATCTAGCCACTCCCAAAGATAAATATCCTATGTCTATGGCCGATCAATTAATTGATCGAGTTGTTGGACACGGGATTGTCATTCTTGGATGGGAATTTAGGGTATAATCATATATATGTAGCCTTGGATGATGTACCAAAAGACAACATTTAGGTGCCCGGGACCCCTGGGTGCTTACTGTTGGGTGGTTATGCCTTTCGGCCTGAAAAGCGCTGGAACAACATATCAAAGGGCGATGAATGCCATTTTTCATGATATGATTGGCCAATTTATGTATGTCTACATTAACGACATAGTAGTCTAGTTGGTTGATACATTAGATCATTTGGCCCATTTGTGTAAATCTTTCGAGCAACTGCGAGCCCATGAGCTAAAAATGATCCCAATGAAGTGTGCCTTTATGGTGTCGGCTGGTAGCTTTTTAGGGTTCCTCATACATCAAAGAGGAATCAAGATCGATCAGAATAAAGCTCAGGCTGTGTTTGATATAAAGCCACCAAGGACCAAGGCTAAGTTACAAAAGTTCTTAGGCCATCTTAATTTCGTACAACAATTCATATCTAACTGCACCGGTAAGACTAATGTCTTTTCTCCATTGTTGAAGCAAAAGAACGAGGCCAAATTTTTATGGGAAGAAGAACATTATCTGGCTTTCGATATGATTGAGTATTTGACGAAGCTGTCCGTGTTGATGCCTCATATCAAAGCTCAGTTGCTTAGGCTATACATAGTTGCATCTGTAGGATCGATCGGAGCCTTATTAGCACAGGAGGATGATTCGCGAAAGGAGAGAGCATTCTATTATCTAAGCCAAGTGTTGCTCAACATAGAGACTCGATATTTGGCCATGGAAAAACTATGTTTGTCTTTATACTTCACAGCTACTGAGTTAAGACATTACTTGTTAGCCGAAGGGGTGAATGTAATCTCAATTAACGATCTAATCAAATACATGTTGAATCGGCCTATTCTAAGTGACCGAATAGGCGACAAATCTCATCAGATTTCGATCATACCGTGTCAGCCTACTTTTGCGCTTGGTGTCATTGTTGTTCGATTTGAATTGGAACTGTAATCTCAATTCTGGCACGCCCACACACCCATCATCCGTGCTAGAAAGTGTAATGTCGAAACAACAGTGAAGAGTAGTAAGCTCCCACATGAGTGAGCATTAAATGATTAATTGAAATTTCATATTTAAATTCAATAAGATTTATAATATGGTTGGTTTTATTATTGTGAATAGGTACCTTGGTGAATGTTAGTGAGTGTGATCTAAATGAAAAAAAAAAGGTAAAATTATGAAGTATTCATTTATTCATTTAACTAACACCCAGAATTCTCGAGCTTGAGTTTATACTCGGGCCCCAAAAATTCGGGGCGTTACAATAAGAGTACTTATACACTCCTTTGTATAGGATCGAATGTAAGAGTTTAAATTGCCAAAGTTGAGTAAGTTCTTGTGTAGGACCTTAGCTTTGGTATAGGATCTAAATCAAAGACACAAGTGTGTATGTGTTAGCTTCTGCGGGAGCTTCCGATGGGAGTAAACGTAGATCCTTGGATTACGACCGAGGTTGTTGGTTAGCCTAAGGAAAACCAATTAAAGTCTTTTGTGAGAGGCTTCGGCAAGAGTGTTGGTTCTTATATAGGACCGAGGTTCGTGGTGAGCCTATAGAAAATCACAAAAAGTCTCTTAAAGTCATCCTTATGTAAGATTAAGTGCTTTCTCCGAGAGTGGAGTAGAGAAACTGAACCACTATATATACTTGTGTTTAGGATTATATTTGAGAACATGTTTAGTTATGCCTACATGGTGAATGTTTAATTATATGTATGCATGATTAAATAAATTGTAAGAGTTGATAGTTAGCACATCCCACACATACATTTACATTATCATATTTATAGACTAGTTGATTAATTGGCATATCATTTATAGTCTCTATGATTGAACCCTATATTAGCTTTGAAGCCTTTAATTTAATCGTCTTTATTAGATTAATTTACACGTTAACTGAAGTAGGAAATTAGGTTTAAAAGATGTAAATTTTAATTGGACCTAATCAACCCCCCTTTAGGACAAGCATTCATTTCGTCGGCCCACATAGCTTCCACAGTGCAGTCGTGGTAATCCCATTATACCATATGTGAATTTTCATACACAAGGACTTTAATTTAGGTCCTACATTAGAACCAAGGTCCTATATAAGAACCTAATCAAGTTAGGAAATTCAAACTCTACACTCAATCCTACACAAGGAAGGGGTGTACTTAGACTCTTACAATTGACAACTTATTTGTTGAATTAAGCAACTTTTCTATCACCTTCTTTAGTTGCTTGATCGATGCTCTCCCATGCTTAAATCAGCTACCCCTTGCTCCCCTAATTGTGATATTGATAGGTTTCCAATGCTTCAGCTCAAAGATTAACCACTTTGCTAGTGATGAACCTTTAAGGTGCCTAAGGAGATGGGAGGTTGCTAGAATCTCCAATAACTAATGAGAAGTTGTAATTCCTAGTGAATTCACCTAAATGGGTCTTCTATAGGATTTAGACAAGGTTATATATATGGCTGTTGAATCTAATCTCTATAAAATGGAGAGTTCAAGCACATTTTCAATGTGGAGGTTGGAATCCTCCTTAGAGTGTTAATTTCAAGGAAAATTACTTAGAACTCATTGGTTTAGGGGCTTGGGACAAGGCATGTGATCATGGAATCACTTAAGTTTCTATTACACCAAAATCCATCCAAATATCGAAGAAGTGAATGCCTATTATAAGGAGTTCGACTTCTAATGGTAAAAAAATGGGCAGATAACGGCTCTATTGATGGCTTCGAGAAAATTGACTTTTTAGCTAGATTATTGGTGGATAGTTTACACAATATTATCTAATGGCATCGCATGTTCTTCAACGATATCGAGGGTATCCTTCAATGTCATTGAAGGTCCATCGATTCTATCGAGAAACTCAGAGAAATTATTGGACATATCTAAGTTACTCGATTCCATTGAGTGGTCTCGATGTCATCGAAGACGCCTCAAGGTTTGCTAGAAACACCACTTAAAAGTTTTTTGTTTTGGTTGTATGATTTGACAGCAACTTCGCACCTCTTCTAGCCTTCCTTATCATGTTCCAATTAGGTTTATAAGGATAAGGGATGATCAATAGGGTTTACCTATTAAGCTAAGATCATATAAATGTTCAGTGGTTATTTTAGGCCAACAGTTAGGGTCATCAAGGCACTTCATTTATTTATTTTTTACTCCTTAATGTCACACTCTTCTTGTGTATTCGATCTTTGGATTTAAAAGGCTCAACAAACTATATGACACATGGACTCATGCGATTGACAAACAAGGTGCACAAATCAGTGCACTTACAATCTACCTATTTGTTAATAGCATGGTAAAAACTTAACCTAGATCATGTCCTGGTCCATACCAAAACAACTCAAAATATTACATGTCAAATTACAAATGATTTACAACTCTATAAGTCATAGATTTACCAATTACTAGGCTCATAATAACATAGAATTAAAGGGCGCATATGAACATTAAACCATAGGGCATGCTTTTAGTCATTCGAAAGATATATTATTTGATTAAGAATGACCAATGCTAGTTTAAGCTAAAAATATGTAATACAAAACATTTAGCAACTTTAAAGCTTAAAGTATAAAAAAGAATGAGGCTTAATCCTTAGATTTAACTATTAATCACAATGAGACCAAATCCTCTAACTTTCCTATAGTGCTCACAAAAGAGGTTTAATCCTTTGATTTTCCATTTAAGCCCACAATGAGACTGAAATCCTCTAATTTTCTATTCACCTCATAGGAACCTTCTAGGGTCACCTACTTGAGGTGTTATGGTCTCTCAAGTCTCTAGGGAGGGATACTGTGGTGTAGGCCATTAAGACACATAAGTGACTAAGGTCTTCAACACTAGAGGAGTCTTCTAAAGAAAATTCGAATTCCTCTGTATTATCCCATGTTGTCTCCATAGTCTTACTTTTAGATTTTACTTTGCTAGGACACTCGGTGGCAATTTATTCATAACTCTTACAAGTATAACATTGGACTAGCTTAGGTTATTTAAGCCTTTATGCTTTTTGATCATCTTGTCCTTCTTATCATAACTCTTCCCTCTACTAAACTTTAGGAATTTTTGAAATTTTATAGATAATTCTTCCTCCTAATCCTCATCATCACTACCACATCTAGATTTAATGATCTTATGCCTGTGAGATATTTTAAGGATTTTTATTATTATTATTATTTTTTTATTTTATTTTTTTTGCAATAGAGGGGACCTTAAAGTGTAGTTTGTATGTTTGTAAGGAACCTACAAGTTCTTCTACTTTCATCGCATTTATCTTTCCATACTCTTCTATTAAGGTTATCATGGGAGTAAACCTATCCAGTAGAGATCTAAGTATTATCCTAGATATAAACCGTTCAAGAATCCTCTCTCCCAACCCTATACGGAATTGTAAATGTCATTTTTTTTTAAAAGTAAAATTCATGAAAGTTTTAGACTCTTTCATTCTTATGTTTTTTAATTAGGTCATTAAGAATTGAAGCTTCAATCTTTTTACTGTACATTTCCCTCGTGGGAGTCTTCCAATATGTCCCACACTTCCTTCCCAGTTTCACATGTACAAATACATTTAAATTCATTAGAGGAATATACAGTAAATAACATTGAGAGCTTTAGTATCATAAGTATATCGTGCTCTCTCATCGACATTGTATTTGGTTTTATCTTTGTGAGCATTAATGGATCTACCATCAACCATGACTTATTTTATGGGCATCATACATCCTTGTTCAACAATAGCCTAAAGCATGGGGTGAGGGGATCTTAGAAAGACCCTTACGTTACCCTTCCAATTAGTGTATTTAGACTCATTAAAATATTATGGTCATGTGATGGCATGCCCCTATTCGGTAGACGTTATTCTTATGCCCCTTGGATCAACTTAAGGCGGTTAAGTCCTTCTAGAATAGCCTACTCTGATCCCAATTGAAATTGCATAGAATAGGATACCATGACAAGCGAACGATTGATGGAGCTAAGGAATAAAGCCTATGTCCTAGGGGGTGATTATGATCAAATAAAATTTTCATCTTTAAACACATAATTGCCTACTTAAACTAATTAACAATTAGCCAAATAACTTTAAGGCTTCTAAGCCAATAGAGCATCCAATCATATACATTATAAATATTATGTCAATTAAGTAATTAGTCTATAAACATGATAATGTACATGTGTGTATGGGATGTGCTAACTATTAACTCCTAGCATTCATGTAATCATACATATATATAATAAAATATTAACCACATAAGCATAATTAAATAAATGCTCAAATACAATCCCAAACATAAGCATGTATAGTGGATCGGTTTCCCTACTCCACTCTTGATGGACACACTAAACCCATGAGTGTACCGGATTTTACTATTGGAGGTTTTAAATTAGTTTCACCTATAACCTTTACAATCCTATACAAGGACTGACTCTCACAAGAGACTCTACGTGGTTTTCTAGAGGCTCACCATGAACCTTAATCCTATAAGGAAAACCTACTGACATACACTCCCGTTGAAGGCTCCGGCAAGAGACTTGAGTTGGTTTTCTATCAGTTAATAAACAACCTTAATCCTAGTCCAATAACTTATGTTTATTCCCACCAAAGGCTCTGTCATGCCCCAAACTAGGAAACCAAGTTCACAAAGTTTTCGATAGCCGAATCTGGTGCCGACAACCTCCGCAGTGCCCCATTCTCAGCTCCCAGCACCCATACGCAAGTTCCAATCCTGGGACCCTACAAAGAGGATTTTTAGTACGTACATTTATCTCGTAAGAAGCATAACCATAAGTTTACCCAAATTATAAAGGGAACATCATCATCATATATCCACTAATATAAACAGTTGATTATAGTGCTGAAAGGGAAATATACATATATTGAAAATCAAAGCTTCAGAAGACAGCTGCATGCTCCAAGCTCAACGCTGTTACGACCTAACGCCACCTGCATGCATCTATCGTGCATTAGCTTATAGAAAGCTTAGAGAGTGGTGAAGTGTGTGCGCAAGGTAAGTGCTAAGTACACAATATCAGAGCAATGTGGAAACATAATGGTAAGTTCATAAATACCATTAGCCTTATCGAGGCTATGTGATGCAAAAAGATAATAAGTTAATATCATATACTAAGGAAGCAATGTAAATCAGCTATGCAATGGAAAAACATAGTAAATCAAATATCATATACTGAGGATACAATGCAATATGTAAATCCCGACGAGTCCACGAATGCTGTCAACCTCATCTAAGCCATATAAATGCAAAAGCTTAGCAACCCAGAATACCATATGCTGTGGATGTAATGCAATATGCGTTGCGAATGAAATGACCAAGTTGGAGTGTGAAGTTGGAATGATAGTACATAGTATCGCAGGATATGGAGTCCATCATAAGGGAATTCTATCCAAACCAGTCTCATACCTAAATTTGGATAGTCAAACTCAATGTGGTAGACTCCTGATCTTAGGTTGGTCACGCGCCCCAATCGAAATCCTGACCATTACGAAGGTACACATAATAATTAGTTGCGCACCACCAGCCCGAGTGGATAGTGAATGATTGAATGAATGAGTATGCAACTCCTGCTCAATAAGTTCACATATCAGTATTGTACATCTCTGGGATCATCACCAGGGTCTAGTACACTCTACACGCGATCGCCGTACACTGGACGCACAACCATGCAAGTGGAAGAGACCTCACTATCTGACTGGACAGTAATCAGCCAATATCTACCCGACACGTCAATAACGGACCCATTTATGAGCTGGTCAAACTCAGCTTAGCTATGCCCCCTACCTTCTAGCGGGTAAGGCCACACTCCTTTCCAACCGACCACGACATAGTGAGAGACGTAGCCTACTGGTATTCGACACTCGGGCACTCTTGTATCCACTTGGTTTAGGCGTTGGAGCGTCTCCTAACCACGGAAGTTTATGGACTTTCACCCAGGGACATCTATGCCACCCCATGTAGAAAAAGATTTCTAGTATCCCATCTAGCCATCCTCAATATACTTGTGGAGGTCATGGTCCTGATGTCGCTAGGGCGTACAATAGTCATATTCCAAAATGTAAGATGCATGAGTCACACAGTCTAATCATGCATCAATCATGCGCATACCGTGTGCTCATGTAGACGACTCCACCCATTAGGGAGTCCCATAACTAACCTGCCCTAGGCATATGCAATGGTCAACCACATCTCATAACAAACAAGCAGATGATGCGTATGGGCATGTATCATAATGTTATACTGTCACATACTCATAATCAGTATCGATAAGCAGCACCAATAATTGCCCTCGATAATCGGCCTGCCTGGACAATCAGTATCAACAATTGGCCTCGATAATTAGCCTCAATAATCGGCCTAACAAAGGGCATAAGGGAATGTCACAATGTGGACATTTAACTAACATTGCTCCCAATAAGTGACCTTCATAAGGCTAAACATATTGTGGGCCCATGGCCTGACACAAGGGCCTCATACACAACATAATGGGCCACATATAATCTCAACGGACCTCATACAATCATAATGGGCTTACCATATAGGCCTCACATATCACAATGGGCCACATCACATGGGCTTCATATATGACACATCGGGCCTCATCATATGGGTCTCATATACATCAAGTGGGCCGCATCAACGGGCCGCACCAATGGGCCTCATAAACATGAAGTGGGCCACATCAATGGTGGGCCACATACATCACAATAGGTCATATACCACGGGCCTCAAATACATCACAATGGACCACTTAGACGGGCCCAATATACATCACAAGGGGTCATTCACACGGGCCATAAATACATCACATTAAGGTGGGCCCTACACATTCCAAATAGGCCACAAATACACCACAATGGGCCTCAAGTGCATCAAGACGGGCCACAACAATGGGCCTCATGTACATCAAGATGGGCCACATTATGTGGGTCACACCATAAATAGCAAAAAGATCATCTGGACCCTAACACAAATAGTAGTGGTGATAATGATTTCCACCATTAAAACTCCACTGGGCCCACCATAGCATTTTTTTCCATCCAATTTGTTCATACGGTCATAAAGACCTGAATTAAGAGGAAAAACGAATATCATGTAGATCTGGAACTTATGTGCTCCCAAAAGGATTTCAATGGTGGACGTTCAACTCTCCGTTGGTTTGCAGTGTGGCCCACATAATAAACAATGTGGATATAAAATATATATCAGTAGTGGGTCCCACGTACATATTCAAGAGATTGGGATATATCCAAATTTCAGGTGGGACCCACATAAATTACTAACGTCAACATACCAGCTTTATAGCTAGTGAGAGGTGGTCCAACCAATATCTATACAGAGAATGGACAGTGATGAGATGATACATATGGGGTGGGTCCCACCCATCCAGGGTGTTAGACGGTATGGATTTAACACATACCTCATGATAGGGCCTACAGATGGATGGTTGGCGTGGATGAAACCCATACATTTGGTGGGTCCCATGAAACTAACGTCAATACATCAGACGTTGCTAGTGTGGGGATCCCACTCAATCCGTCCAGCAGGTGGGTCCCACATGAGGCCCACCACATACATATATACATGTGTGTGTAATACAATATTATATTATATTTTATATTATATATGTTTTTTTGAAAAATGTCCAGCATCCAGACCCTGGACGCTGGACGGATGGAGGGTGAGGATTTAGGTCAGATACATTAAGGTGGGGTCAGATCAAATGGATGGTGTGAAAAGCCACATGTGTGCATCAAGCCTCAAATGGATGGTGTGAAAAGCCACATGTGTGCATCAGGCCCCACCATCCCTACACTGGATGGTGCTGGATGCAATACATTCAACAAGGTGGGGTCCACACACATGTGGCCCACCAGCAACATTAAGGTAGCCCCACGTGGGTGGGCTCCCATAGCCCACCGTCCAGGGATGAACGGTGGATGATGTACATGCGATAGGTGGGTCCACATGTGTGGCCCACCAATCCAATTAATATTTGTATTTTTCTCTCATCCAGGCCTATCCAAATGGATAGGCAAGGTGGCCGTGCTGAACGGGCAGCGTGGATAAAATCATCACGGTGGGTCGTTACCCAGGACATTAGCAAGGTGGGTTGTATGGGTAGCCGACATGGATATGGAATACACACACCACGTGGGGTCCAAAATGCATGGGAGAGAAAGAGAGATAGAGAGAAAGAGAGATCGGTGGAGATGGGAGGAGCTCCACCACTATGAGCTCCTTCATGTACACGCATACATCAAGATGGGTCCCGCCACATGTGGACCCTCAAATAGAGATTGATGATGGAAATCCTAAGATCACCCACCTATATCACTCCTTCTTTAGCTCCTTGGACTCCTAAACTTCATGACTTTAACTTTGATGGAAGATGATGGAGATTGAATGGCTAGGATGAGAGATGAGAGGGGTAGGAAGTGGGCCACACACAAAGCTCTTCTCTCCTTAGGAAGCTTGAACATTGGCTCTCATGGGTTGCTTGAGAAATTGGTTTAAGAAAGAGAGAGAGAGAGAGAGAGAGAGAGAGAGGTGATGTAAGAGTGATGGGTGATGGGTGAGTGATGGGTGTACTTAACTAGGTATGGGTTGCTTTGACTTTGGGTGAGAGAGGGATGAGTGTTTGTACTTGATTGATTGATGAGATTGATTTGACATTTGGTAGAGATTCTCTTACGTGATGTTTTCTCGAAATAAATGTGGGCCCACATCTCCTGCCCTGAGTATCGCATCGGCGCGTAAGGCAAGGCATTAGAACAGCGGCGATGGCGCGGTCACTAGAGTACAAGTTTCGAGTCAAGCCAACTCAGATCTTTGAGATACGACTTAGGGTCATGTGCAAACGTCCATTACAGGTCGCAGTTTGCCAGAATTCAACCGGGAGGACCGCGGGAGTCTAAAGAACGATACGGACTAGGATACGGGTCTCACAGGCTCCCTAAGAGACTAAAACATACACATTCGTGTTCAATGGCCTATACAAGGACTTTGATTTAAGTCCTACATAAGAACTATGGCCCTCCACAAGAATCTAATCGAGTTTAGCAATTCAAACTCTATACTCAATCGTATATAAGGAAGGAGTGTGCTTAGACTCTTACAATTGACAACTTGTCATATTGAGCCTCTTTTGTAGCTTTTTCTTATGTTGCTTGATTGATGTTCTTCTATAATTCAATCAGCCCCCTATTGCTCCTCCTATCATGATACAGATGCATTGTCAATGTTTTAACTCCAAGATCAACCACTTTGCATGTGATGCTTATTCGAGGTGTCCAAGATTATGAGAGTTTGGTATAATCTCGTACAAGTAATGAGAAGTTGTAATTATTAGAGGATTCATCTAGATAGGTCTTGTAGAGGATTTAGACAAGGATATACCTATAGAGGTTGAATCTAATATTAAGAAAATGGAGGAATTGAAGCACATCTTTAAGGTGGAGGTTGGAATCTTCATTAGATTTTTAATCTCAAGGAAGATGGGAATTCCTCTCAGGCTCAATTGTATGACTTTTCAACATCCCTACATTAGGTTATTATGGTTTATATAGACCCCAATCTCAAGGCCCAATTATCTCAGACTACGCTCTGATATCGCTCTTGTAACACCCCAGTTTTCATCGCTCGAGTATAATGTTCTTGCAATAAAATCTTGAGTATTGCACTAAGCAAAAAAGCACATGTGGGTATGCTTTTAATGTCTACACATTGTCAGATTTCATTCATTCCCTAATCAGAGTAGCATTCAATTAGCGAGTAGCAAAAGATAAGTACAATAATTGTGCTAGAGCATATTAGGACTAATATCCAGAATATATGAATCCAAAAGGGTCCATCCAGAACTATATATAAATCATGTATAACCAAATTATAGGAAACATAGCAAAAGAAAGATCTAAGGATCTACTGATTGAACCCATATAGCTCAGCCATGCTAAGGAAAGGCTCCCCATCTCTATGCTTCTGACCAAACTCCCTAGGATCACTCCTCGTAGACTTCATCAGCCTACCCAACTCCCCCATCACCTTGTTGGTGCAATTGCACAGAACAAACATCGTGAGAGGTCAACTCAATGACAGATCCCCTTAAGATTTCATGCACAACATAGTAGAAAATGTAGTTTCAAATAGCAATTCACGATTCAGTGTACAACTCATAATCCAAATCTTAATTTAAACACATTAATGAATGAAATGCACTCAGACCTGAGGATGGACATCCAATTGGCAAACGATGGCTAGTCACCAATAAAAATATAACAAGTATGTGCACATAAAGCCTAGCCACATCCAAAATGGATGTTCATACAATGGTCTATTCACCAGTGAAAATACTACACACTCACAATGACCAGCCACCTGATAACACCCACACAAAAGGGATGATCGTATGGTGACTAATCACCAGGAAAACTACAATATGTATGTGTTCACAATGATTAGCCGCCAGATAAAATTCTACACCAAAAATGGACAAGCATACAATGTACTATTCACCAGTAAAAATACAACAAGTACATGCTCACAATGACTAGACACCTATAACACCCACACAAAACAAACAGTCGCACAATGACTAATCACGAACAAAAATCCAACAAGTACATGCTCATAATGATTAGCCAACCGATAAAATGCCACATAAAAATTGAACGTTCGTGCAATGTACTAGCTATCAACAAAAATATAACAAGTACGTGCTCACAATGGCTAGACACCTGATAACGTCATTATACCATGTATGTATAATTAGTCCAACCATTATTAGTTATATTTACATACAAATCGGTTATGACTAACCCCTTCAACTAGTGACCTTTCCAAATCGATAGTAACATGACAATTAAATTATCCTTTCCACTACAAGTCCAATTGTGGACACAACACCAAAGAATTTCATCCAACAAGCCACTTAGGGCAAACAAGCCAATTCAAGGACACCATTTCAATCCATCAAACCACATAGGACCAACAAATACCATTTAAGGATACAACAAGGGTTCATCTCATAAGCCACTTAGGCACCAAATATCACAAGGATTTACTCCAATTTACATAACCTTCACATGATCAAGGCCATTACTTCAGGGCGTGCTTCCATCAAATCATTGCATTGGCAATCGAAATCACATAAGAAATAGATGAAGGTGGCAGGATGAACAATTCATGAAATGGAAATCCTAATAACATAAAATTTTGCAGTAGTCTACAAGTTTCGCAATTGAGTTTCAACTGCCACATTTATAAAATTTTAAGCATATTAACAATCTAGCGCATGTCACTTATATAATAGCATGCTAGAATTCATATTCATATGAAACATACAAGACAAGAGTTATATCCAAGCGATTGTAGATCCTTAAGAAAGAGCACAAGAGTTAAATAGGTGGTGTGTACATGCACGGAGTTTTAGAGTTCCAAAAATCTACCAATCATGCTAAGGTTAACACATGTAATGTGAGTTGCAAAAGTTATCACATGATTCATAGATTGAATTTACACAATTATTTGGACATTAAAACTTTTACTAGACTAAACATATCGTAGGAAAGCTTGAGGGAAAATTCTCACCTTAAGATAGGAATTCCTAGGTTTTAAATCCTCTAATCTGGATGAAGTCTAATTAAGGTGGCTCCTAAGGTTGAAAATTGAGGAATTTAAGGAAATCTGATTTCCAACGATATAAACTTTAATTTAGAAACAAATTAAATTAGTTTAACTCAAATTAAAGTTTAGTGAGGGATTTCAGCTCACCTCGCTAAATTGACCCAACTTGATGACTATACCTTGAACTTGGGCCCCAAATGGAATGATCCGATGTAGCTACTCCCCAACACAGCTCATGCACACAACTGGACTGCTCCTAATGCGTGCTGGATTTGAAAACATGAGACGCACATAAAGTCGGGTCAGAACTTCTGAGACTCGGGACAATTGAAGAAGGTTTCCCGCTAAGCTAACCTTGAATTGGTTGAAATTCGATGAAATTAGAGGAATAGCTCACATGCGTTGGATATGGGACGTCTTGCTCAGCTAACCAAAGGTCATCCAGTCCACCCTCAATCATTTCAGGCTCGCGAAGACTCTGGACAACTCATATGGCCCAAACTCGATGAAGATTAATTGGGGCAACTTGAAAATGGCGCATGTGGGTGGTGAGCTAGACTCGAAAACCTTCTCCCTGGTATCGATCTACTCTTTAAGGCCTAAGATGAAATCTGGACTCCACTCAAGATAAGAATCAACCCATAACGACCCTAGGTGGCAAGGTTCTCTCTCTCTCTCTCTCTCTCTCTCTCTCTCTCTCTCTCTCTCTCTCTCTCTCTCTCTCTATGGTCTAAGGTTCATATCAAAAAAATATATAAAAATAAAGAATTTATACCACTCAGCTCCTAGTACGGTGGATTGTGGTGAACTCTTAGGCAATTAAACACAATCTATTGGTAGGACCGATGGGTGTTGTTGATCTAACCGATAGGAACCAACCATTCTATCGGTGGAACAGACAAAACATTGCCTCTAACTGTTGTTTTTTTCAGTCAGTCTAACTGATAGGTGTTGTTGGTCGAACCGATAGAGAATTGACTTGCCCAGTACTGGGTCTTTCTCTAGAGACCCAGGGGTTGGTTAATGTAATTTATGAGTCAATCTAGTGTTGGAGGCTCTGTACAAACATGCATGCACATGTGCGATTGCATAATTATTCAAAAAATTCTCCTAAGTGATACCCGAGGACATCCAACTCCCTAGTGTACGGAGGCCAAGGTGTCATAGTGAGAGACGGTCTAACCGAGTATATCATAGTCAGATTCGTGATAAGATACGTTCTCTCAGCGGGTCTTTTTATAGATGTGTTGAGTATTCTATCTTATTAATTAGTATATTTAATCATGACCACATGACATGCGATGATCCATTTTCTAAAAGGCATACATAAGGCTCTGTGTTATCACATTAATAATAGAATTTGTATCTCTAAAGGAAGATCAAACGAAGATACTTTTAGCCGTGAGTACGACCGTGATTGCACGCCGAAAATGGGTGTAAATTAAACCCATCTTTGATTTGGCTTTTTCTCCTATGGAAATCCCTTTTCCAATCCATGGATGGGATGATTATGATTGCAGAGCAAAAGTATTCTTACGATCATAATCATGAATAATCTATCATAGCCTTAACAAATAGATAGATTAAATTGTTTTTTGGATCTATTTTTTTTGTAAATAGTTTTGACCGCCCGTGTTGTTGCGCAGTACGCCAAACAACGTAAGTGAATTGAGATCCAATCTCCGGTCTCACCCACAAATGATAAATAGGAAGAAATATAATCTAAAAGTAGAATCCAAGCATACCAACAAACTACAAGACAGAATTTACGTGGAAAAACCCCAACAAGGGTAAAAAACCATGGGTGCAAGCTTCCACTATGAGGAAAACGAAGTTACAAGCAATATACTCACCTTCTTCGATGCTCCCATGCACAGAGATAGCCCTTTTCTCTAACCTTTTCTCTCTTTCTCACCTTAGACGTATAGAAACTCTAATCCCATTACATTAGAAATTAGATTAACCCTAGAATAGCCTTAGGGACCCCTATTTATAGTTTTGGCAACTTTCGTTTCGCACCTCTGCGAAACCACCTCAAAATTACGCAGTCCACACCAAATCCGCGCACAATCTGCATAACCCTCAACTAGTTGAGCCAGGTTCTCAACTGGTCGAGGCCAAAAAATTGAGCTCACTAGACTTCGAGTTGGGCTAGCCCGACCGGTCGAGAAGCTCCCTTTGACCGGTCGAGCAGACCACTCGACTGGTCGAGCAGCGCTATGAAACACATGCCCGATCCATTGACTAGCATTGGTGTGCTGGCTCCACACCTCAACACGTATTAAATGCCATAAATCAAATGGCTAACATTTATGATATCAGCATGATATTTACATGATAACCCATGAAATATGCATTGGACCTTTTTTTGTTGCATCCTGAATATGTACCATTTTATTAAAGGAACGGTTGTATTCATTAATCTATGAGGCAACTGTATAGACGACATACAATTCGGGTTAGACCTCCAGGACAAAAGGATTAGGAGGCAGCCTATTGTAACCTAGATTTTAACTGAACAAAACCTCGCTATGATTCCCTAACCATTCCTAGGACTGCGCAGTCAAGAAGGAGCTCCCCTTTGGCGAGGAACGGGAGGTCTGAAAGTTTATCGAAATCCCTGTCCAATTGGCTTTTGCTACCCATATTGGCTAGGCTGTCTGCTACTCTATTTGCTTCCCCGAATATTTTTAATCCTCTTCTTCCAATAGTAGATGCTCCATGGAATTGGACTTGAATTTGAGAATAAGCTTATTGCTGCTTCCGAGTTGCTTTCCACTTCAATCAAATAAAAACCTTTATCCAAGCAAAGATTCAACCCACCCACCAATGCTTTTACTTCAACCTTGAAGTTCATTTTAATAACATAACCTTTAGAGAATGCAAATAATAGATCTCCATTATCGTTTTGACAAACTCCCCCAGTACTACCTGATGGGCCTAGGTTTCCCCTTGAGGACCCGTCTACATTCAATTTCACCTAGCCCACCATAGGCGTTTTACATTTGGTAATACATATGGACATTTTGCTACCTTGATTTGAGAAGATGTCCAAGTCTCAAAGGGCCTCGTGGCTTCTAAGATTTCTTCTTGGCTGGAGTGGGAACGAGGAGACGATGATTGAGAACCACCTATGTATTTTGGCTATAGATTGGACCATTGCAACGCTTAGAGGATTCCAATGCTGGAGTTATCATTGGCCAAGATCCACCTTTGCAATGCTTGACCCGTTGCCGATTGGACATCTAGGAAGGAAACTGAGAGGACAGTGGAGAAATGCTATCAAGGACTGGTTGCCAAATCACCTTTCTCAAATAGGTGATAGAGAGATTCCTCTTGGCAGCTATCAACCACATCACAACAGATACAATACGAGGCGAGTATTGCTCATTTTTTTACACTAATATCTACAGGGATCGCTTCATTTAGGAGTTTCCAAACAAAAATGGAGATCTTGGGTGGAAATCTGTGTGCGAAACCCACTTAGACCATTGCCTTCTTTGCCCTGCTGAGTGAACCTTCTTTCATGCCGACTTGACCGTGAATTTGCCTAACGATTCCCCTGTTCAGATGAAGTAGTCCTCGCCTCTCTGGGTTGTAATTCCCTCATCCTTGATGTGTTGTAGGATGCTGGGAGGGATGAGGGGAGTTATTGCGGCTCTCACTAGGATGTCATTGGGTCCTAGCACTTCGTTGATCTTCATCTTGTGAAAGTTTTGGGAGATCTAACCTGGGAGCCATTCTTGAAGAGGGTCTAGTCCCGTCCAGTTGGTTGTCCAGAGGTTGCTAGTGCCTTCTCCCAATAGCAGACGTGAGTTGGCTCCCACCAGATAGGACAGTTTTAAGATTTCTTTCCAGCATCGAGAAGCAGAAGATCGGATGGGGGGGTTACCCATGGTTTGAGCATCCATCCTATATATATTTAGATCTCATGAATGTAGCCCACAGACTGTTCTTGTGGTCATAGCAGGACGTCCAGGCCATTTTCATTCTCAACACTTTCATAACATCCTTTAGAGATTTAACTCCCAGTTCGCCTTCTTCTTTTGGAGCTGCAATTCTTTTCCTGCTAGTCCAGTGCAGATTTTTCTTGCCTTCTGTCCATTCCAAAAAATAATAATAATAATAATCTACCATTACTTTTTTAATTGCATCTAAAGTCCCTTTCAGCACCTCTATTGCTGCTAACGTATGAATCAGTATGTTGCTTATAACATTTTAATGAGAACAGCTCTTCCGGTTTGGTTAAGGAAGCGGTCTTTCCACCCTGAGATTTTAATAAGGATTTTGTCTAGCATGGGCTAGAAGTGGCTTTCTTGGATCTTCCACTTACCGGGGGACTCCTAGATAAGCTAAGTTCCATGATGCTCTAGCTATCCCCATCAGTCTCTCTATATCCCGGATGCGACCTTCAGTCATCTTGGGGGATATCAGAAGGTTGCTTTTGGCTTTGTTTAACTTCAAGCCAAATGAAGTTAGAAATTTACTGAGAATTTCAATACCACCTTCAGTGGATCGTTGGTGAATAAGATGGTATGGTATCATCCGCGAACAGGATGTGGATTATGAACTTGCTGCTGGTAGAAGTCTTGTAAGTCGTGCACAGGCCCCTTTCTACGTAAATTTTGAAACCGCTGAGGGCCTCTGTCAGCAGGATGAACAGACCTGCGAACAATGTAAATCAATGGGTTAGATTCTCTACGTGTCCCAAAGCAGTTAGAAGCATTATAACTTATACAGTCAGAGAGCACTGAAGCATCTCTCCATACATATGGGAATTATCAAGTATATATGTTTTCACCACATAGTGGTGCAAATTAGTGTTGTGTGCCCTACATTGATGTTTTGATGATCATCCACTCCTGAACATCTTACACAACCTCCCTCGTTTATCGGCGGGCACAAAAATCAAGCTAATCCATTAACTCTGGTTGGCCACACGATCAATGACATTTGAGATGGAATGCCCACCTTTGATTCATGTAGAGGGTCCACCGTGTTGTTTATGTGCCATCATATCCATTCATATGAAACATTTATCCCATTCGATGGCACGGTAAACAATCATACCATTCGGAAACTTCGGTGTACATATGCATAACAACTTGAGTGTACATATGCACAACTGTTTCAAGGGTCAACACATCTTCCAAGGTTCAATTCATGAAAACTATGGTATTACCTTCACAAAGCTACAGAAACACCGGAACCTTATGCTCATGATCAATGTTTAAAATATTTCTAGACGTTATATAGAATCAAGGCATCGTGCATTTCTGCCGTCTGTTTGTATCTCAACATAGACTACTTGAAGTTCTTTGGATTTTTATTATTATTATTTTTTTTTTTCAAAATTAACATTTCATTGATAAAGATCTTGTACAAAAGGAGGGGAGACAGACAAAATAACCCTGAGACCCCAAGAGAAACATTGTACATTGGGGAAGGCCTCACTGAGCGGCCCTCCTATCATATCGAGAAGCAAAGGAAAAACAAAAGGCCAATGACGTGCGCACCACACCAATCCCAGTCCCATCAAGGATGAGCTCCCTGCCGGAAAGATACAGGAGATCAGAAGGCACATGGAAAAGTTTATTCTGCTGATTGATACCACCCCTACGAGCAAGACTGTAGGCCACCCTGTTGGCCTCACAAGAGATGTACCTTATGG
Source organism: Magnolia sinica (assembly GCF_029962835.1). Classification (NCBI taxonomy): domain Eukaryota; kingdom Viridiplantae; phylum Streptophyta; class Magnoliopsida; order Magnoliales; family Magnoliaceae; genus Magnolia; species Magnolia sinica. The sequence goes on from NC_080584.1 coordinate 53,698,267, forward strand.
AGATGTTACCCACAGAACTAATATGGTCAAATTGGTTTTTCCAGTAAATCACATACTAAGGGGGGGTGCTAGCTTTGGAGAAAATATTCGCCACAGATGGGGAGTCGCTCTCCACCTCAATAGTGGAGAACCCCAGCTCTATGCAGATGGTGAGACCATGGACAACAGCTTTCATTTTTGCCTCGAAGCTAAATCCGACGCCATACCCTTTAGATAAGGCAAACTGAAAAGTTCCTTTGTCATCCCTACAAACTCCCCCACTGCCAGATGGCCCAGGGTTTCCTGGAAGAGCCATTAACATTGAGCTTCATGGCGCCCCTGTTGAGTTTCTCCCATCTGACATAAGACACCGAAGCGTGGGGCGGCTGGAGGTGCGAGAAGATCCTCCGCCACTTTCCTATCTGCCTGGTTTTTGGTTGGGCGAAGTTTTTTGAATTTTAATATGCTTTTCTATATTGTTAAAATCGAGATAACAGCCACGGCCCTGTTAGATACTTAGACCAGTCACATAAAAACACGCTCACATAAAATAATAATGAAGCTCTACCTTGGCCTAGCCATAGCCTAAAAATCACATTCATTCACTGAATGCTGACTGCTCGAGACTTTCCTTTCATCAGTTCTTATCTCAAAACTCCGATCATGGTAATGAGTGTGGGCTTTCTAGACCTGAGGTATAGGCCTTTTTTCTTTCTTTTTTTCTACCCTTCTGTTCTTCTTATTTTCTCGTTCTTTCCTTGCATTGTCTTCTGATTCTTTATATTCTTGAGTTTTTTTTTAACCTTTAATTGGTAATAAGAGAATTTCTTTTCTTGCCTGCCAAAGAAAGAAAGAGAACCAATTGGAGAAATGGCGTTGGGCAATGCCACCCACGTTATAACAGATGGGGTGTGCAACCCTGAGAGCCGGCTACTACGCATTGAAGTCTTGGTGATCTTGACCACAGTCCTTCTGCTGTTTCTTTTCTTCTTTGGCTCAACCCGGCGACGATGGAATTCCGCATTCATGAGGTCATGCATATGGACGGCCTACACTTTATCCCAAAACTTAATACCCTACACGATGGGACTGATGCAATCGGCTCCCTTCCACAATCAGATGTTTGGCATATGGGCACTGTTCTTCCTCTATGCTTTCGGAAGTGTTAACTCCATCTCCGCATACAGTCTTGAAGGCAATCTAGAAGGGAAAACGTATGCATTTCAAGTACTTGTTCAGGTGGTTTACGCTGTCCAACTGTTGGCCGTGAATCACCCTTTTTGGCTGACTAATGTGCAGATTTGGGTGCTTTTTAGTGCCAGTTTCATAAAGATATTTCAAAGATTGGGAGCCTTCCAATCGGCGAGCAGATCATCTGGGCTAGTGAGAAACACTAGAGTAGTCGCGGACTTCATGACCTATGAACATGAACTGAGTGGCCCAGGCGAAACAGATCCAACCGTCATGAGAGGGTACAAATATTTGGTAGACGGAGAAAGAAAGGCACCAGCAGAAGCCAACCCAACATCCTACGTACAGAAGTTGAAGATAACAGACGAAGTTATTACTGTTGAGAAGATTTGGGAATGCAAAGGAAGACTCCTAACCTCTGTTGGAGACCCGGATGGAAAGTTGAAGGACATCTGCCTCTCATTTGCCTGGTTCAAGATGCTCAAGCGGAGATTCACGGGGTATCAACTGCCTGAATGCCACCTTCCGAAAACCTGGGATCTCATCGACCGTGGGTTCCTTTCCAACACTATCACTTATGAAAGAGCTTTCAGAGTAACTGAGGTAGAGCTCCAATTCCTCTACGATGCCTTCTTCACAAAGTATGAAGCAGTTTTTGAAGACATATACACAATGACCAAGATTGTGACCGACATCGTGATCCTTTTGTGGATCCTAGGTAATGCTGTAATAGCAATTCTAGCGCTTAACCATGCCACAAAGAACATGATCAACATCGATGTCCTGATTACCAATGCAGTTTTAATCGTCATCTTCGCTTTGGAACTTTTGGAATTTGGTGCTATTATGATTTCAGATTGGATGAAGGTATTCTTGATATGCAGATACGTCCAGAAACCCTCAAGGCTCCGTGAGAAGGCGGTCCAGTTTGTTTTCTGGCTGCATCTCTCCAAACCATGGCAGCGGAAAATTGGACAGTACTCGCTTCTTGAATCTTTCAACCACTACCCTCCGAATCTACTATGCTTGATGACCATTGGTTTTGTAGATAAGACTAGAAAAGGGCAGAAAGCCAGCAGATCCGTAAACTTGCCTGAAGAAGTGAAGAGTGCAGTAATTCGTTCCTTAGAAACCAACGGCCGCCAACTCTCAAATGGGCAATCTTCCTTAAAAAGAAACCAAATGGAGGATGACCTCTCTTGGGCATGCAACCTAGAGACGCACACTCACAGTATTTTAGTTTGGCACATTGCCACCAGTTTCTGTGAGATCGCACCATCCCAACCGCATACCGGAGTACAATCTCCCGAACGCCAAATAGAAGAACAGCCAGCCGAATGCCATACAGAAGAACAGCCAGCCGAACGTCAAAGAGAAGAAGAACAGCCAGCCGAACGCCAAAGAGAAGAAGAACAGCCAGCCGACCGCCAAAGAGAAGAAGAGCACCACCGCCTTGTCGCCACCAGCTTATCTAGATATTGTGCTTACCTGGTCGCCTTTGTCCCGGTATTATTGCCTGATCATGCTTATACTACTGAATTGATTTTTGACAAGGTTATAAGGGAAGCAAGGGAGATTCTTGAAGAATGCCGGCCCAAAAGTAGATTATATGAAAACATGATGAAGATCGATGGGGGGAATTCTGGTGGAACTATAATAGGAGACGGCGTTAAACTGGGGAAGCAACTGTTAGAGATACAAGACCAAGGGCGGAGATGGAAGGTGTTGGCAGATTATTGGGCAGAGATGATGTTGTTCATTGCACCCTCAGACAATGCAACCGCACATGCAGAGAACCTCGCAAACGGTGGTGAATTCATTACTCATTTATGGGCTTTTCTTACTCATGCAGGCATTCTCGATAGAAACACACCACCAGCCCGCCGCCGCCGCCGCCCCCCAGCCTGAATAAGAGAGACCAAATTCATCTCCTTGGCTTCTGTCTAAAAGATCCCCAATTAAGACTATTTATTTTATCAATGGTCGTTTGGATCGTGTATGTCGTTTTGCTTATGCTACTTATGACTCAGTGACTTAACCTTGTTTCTAATTATTCAGTAGATAAGTGTGATGCAGAAAAGTTTGTTTGGCTTTCATCATCGTATCAGTAATTTTTATGTCTCTTCCATTTATCTCTATTTTTCGTCTCTCCCTTGATTTTTCCCTAATGTCTTCCGTTAATTTCTAGAAGTAAGCATTCTTTTAAACCCTTTCTAAAAGCCCATCCTACCTTTCCATTGTTCGACATTTAACCTCCAGTACTTGGTACATACTTATATTAAAAACTGTATTTTTAAAAAGACACTAAAACCCATACTCTGTTTGTTTCTTTTTCTTTTGTCATCTCTCCCATCAGAAAAGCCCACAACTGCACGCATGCCTATGAACAGTGGGTCCACCTTGATGTTACTGAGAAATCCACGGACGCGGGCTGCGTCCTACCCCCGGGCTCTGTGGGGCCCACGATGCCGTAAATGTTTTATCCATGCCATTCATCGCTTTTCTCAGATGATTTTAAGTCATAAAGCTAAAACTGAAGCAGGTCCAAGGCTTAAGTGGACCACAAAGTAGAGATTGAACGTCCGCCATTAAAAACTTCTGGGAGCTGGATAAGTTTCGGATCAGGCAGATATTTGTTTTTTCACTTCATCCACACGCCTACATGACCTTATGAATAGGTTGGATGGCAAAACAACGTCACGATGGCCCTTAGAAACGTTTCAACAGCAAAGGAGAGGGCAAAGAGACGCAGCTTTCCTAGTATATAGGAAACCTTCAACCCTACGACAATTCTCAGCTAACAATCCCTACACCAGCACCAGCATTGTGTAGGACCAGAGATCCCAATCAATCTCGAGAGGTCAGCTCCGTTAGTGCATAGCTGAACTATCGGCTACCGTGTTGCCTTCGTGGTAGGTGAGATCAAATTTAAGGTTGAGAAAGCCACAATCTATTGAATGGATCCCAGTATGTACTAGACGCTCCAGGGTTGGAAGCTCAAGGTTTAGATGCCACTTCGGTGGGAGTCGGTCTCCAATATAATATTGGTGAGACTCATGTCCAAACAACTGTCCAAACCATCTCACATTGCCTAAGCTTATACAATAGTGTTCGTTACTTGACCATATCATTCATGGAATGTGAAGATCATTCGGCCAACATAGTCCCTCAGCTCAGGTTACCTCTCGAAGACCCATCCACGTTCAATTTACGCCAGTCCCTCCGAAGTTCGATCCATCTGACAACTTCAATCTCATTGTCGTGAATCAGGATACTGCTATCAATTCCCAAAGCCTGAAGAGCAACATCTTCTGCCAGGGAATTTATGTTGCTCTTCGGCATGAAGAAGCTTACTTCCTGGTCAACCAACGAGTTATGTTTGAAATAAACTGAGTACTTGACATCCTCTGGCCATTAAATCTGGATGTGTTTCAACTCAGGTAGATCTCAAGTAATGAAGCATGGGGCTAGTCCAAATAAATGTTTAAGCTTGGAGGTGTGATTTGCTCTGTTGGTCCATTACTAGATTCGTTGTTGGAAGTATAATTAAAGGTTAAAGGCATGTCAAGCTGTGACGCCTATGAAATTTCAAATTTAATAAAATAATAATGATAATAATTTTTATCTTATCTTATCTTGTTTAATTTTTATCTTTATCTTATCTATATCTTATAATCTTATCTCTATTTTATCTTATCATTATCTTATCCATATCTCTAAGTTTTCCTTTTACGGAGTGTGTAAGAGTAATTCCACTTCAACTTAAATATTTATAAAAAAATTACCTGTGACAACAGAGAAATGAAGAAAGAGAATTCTGGATAGCTTAGAGCAGGTATGTATATCATCCTTCTTTAAGCATTTTTATACATTTAATGTAATTTGATTCGATGTATGCAATGAACGGTGTGGATCGGCCACACGTTCATTGCATTGAATTATGGGTAGATACGATGTAAAGGTGAGGGAAGTCTAAAATTCTGTAATTGTGATTGGTGTGCATCTGGTCGAATTAGATTAGATCTGTACGGATTATATAATCCCTAAGGCCAAAATATACAAGGGCTCAAATTTTCAAATCAATCTGACCATCAGATGGACCATATTAGTCAGATCTAGAAGTGTTTAATAAAAGAATCTTAGATTTTTGTGCAAGTGTTGGTATCACTTGGCATAGAAGGTCGAGATGGACCATCGGTGTATATGTGGTTAGATTCACATTATCAATCTAATGTGTAGAGGTAAAATATGATAATACCTCAAGAATCTTAATGATTTAATCATCCAATGGGCTACCCCAATCAAGTAATTTCTATTCAATTTTATAATCTTAAAAAGAAAATAAAAAATATAAATATAAATATAAATTTTAATTATTTGTTCATTTAGGATTTAGCCACCTTGGATGTTAATCAAAGGTAGGTCTCACCATGTAATAAAATTAGATAAATAATAATATCGTTGGTATAATTGATGCGACCTCAAAATTCAAACCAATCTAATTACCTCGCAGAGTCTATACTACCAGACTCAGGTGAGTAACCCAACGTGCATCATGATTCATTGGAATTAAAATAAACTATTTGTGATGATTTGATTGATTGATATACTGACTTGAGTATTTTGTTATAATAATTGTATGTTAAATTCATACGTGAATATTATGATCAAGACAACTATATCAAATGTGAAAATAATATATTCATATATCATCTATCTTTCATTACATTTATATAATGTATGGTCGATCATAGGGGCCCTGCTTGGAAGAAATGCCGATCCTATTAGAGCGTTACCAGATTCAGGCTATGCCTAAGTTTACCGAAAGGTGGAAGCTTACCTAATTGGTAGATGTGGGTTGATGACCTCCAACCCAAGCAGATAGACGAACATCCCATCTGATGCATTCATACACCATTTGCATCCATATCATTATACATATATTTTTTGTATTATTTTAATTGCTATGATTATGAACCATGCTATGTTATTTTACTAAGCCTGGTCGGCTTACATTTTTATTGATGAAAAAATCGTACATAGGAGTCATTAGCAGATGATGTGGCACAAGAACTGGAAGGATCTACCGCACTTGAACATGACTCATGTGAAACGTGACCATACTTTATCTGAAGATGAAGTGGCGGCATTAGATCATTTCTGATTATATGATTTATTTGCTAGAATAGTTTGATTAGCATATAATGCATATTAGTATCGATTTTGATATTTTAAGAAATTATTTAGATTTATCTCATTGAAACAACGTTAGTCTATAATAAACATATTTACACTATGATAATATAGTAAATGAATGATTTTTAAGATTTATATTATTTTAAGGATCGTCAAGATTTATATATGCCTGGTTGATTGGTGCTAAGTGTTATGTATGTGTGATTGGAGTTGGGGTAGAACTTAAACTGAATGTAATTATCACCTCTGATTAAACTGATTAAGGAATTGAGTTAGTATACTGTGTACAAATTACGACTCGAAACTCGGGTCTGAGAGGGTGCACACTCTGTACTCAAATTTCGAGGCGTGACACAAGCAATTGTGTAAAGTAAGCCTATACCCCATTTGTGATATTACTGTAACAAAAAGGTGGTCCATGTCCTCCACCTTGCAGATAAAATAGGATTTCCAAAGTAACACGGGATTAATGGACGTGATGAGGTCAAACACCGTCTTCCTCAAGGGATAATTACTTTGAATCCACAAATTTTTTCTGGACTCACAGAGATTCCTTGAATCCACGAGGAAAAATAGAAATAAATTATAATAAATTTAAATTTAATCTATTGATAATTGTCTCTTCTGTATGTGTCTCATTACACCATTAATAAAAGGAAAAAACTATATTAAAATTCGTAATTATCAAGAATAGCAAAAATCTAACTCAAATAAAAATCATAATACTAGTAAAACTCCTCTAAGACTAATTTCTAAAAAATAAAAATTTCAAATAAACCTAATTAGAAGAGTCCTGATATGATTGCAAGTTATTTATAAAAATAAATAAATCTAGAAGTCTAAAAATAAAAAAATATTAAAAAATCGAAATTACTAAAAATATTATTATTTTCTTAAAATGTCTTTTTGAGCTGAAAGTGTGCGTTTTCTTACGAAACAGATAGATACGATCCACCATATGGGTCGATTCACCTCAGATGGCTCGTTATAGTAAAGATTGATAAGTTGTACCCCCGTAATGATACTCGGATCAAAAGTTATAGCAAATTATGATTCACCTTCCTTTGATCAAACTTTGCTAGAAATGTATCTATGACATGTCTTACATCAGACCCCTCTAGTTGGAAAAAAAAAAAAATATGTCCACGAGTTACTCAAGGGACTTTGCTTATAATAATCAAATAATTCATAGCACTGATGTTTATCAAATATTTTCTTATACTTTGCATTAGACTCTTGAACTAATACAATACATACACTTATGCTCTCCTTGACTTGACTAGTAGGGATCAGTTCCTTCACTTGTGCCTGCAATATCTCGCATTCTTTCCAATAATGTGGGTAATTAGGCAAACTTGCCCCTGAGATAAAATCAATGTAGTTTTGTATATCTTGTAAGGGAGATAATTCCTTAGGGAATCCATTGAGCACAATCATTTTGAACTCTTGCAACATTGATTTCAAATCCTATATAATGTTCATAAGCTCCATATATTTTGCATTTTCAACTAATAGATATACATCTCTTGTCACCTCAGATTGTTTAACGAAATCATGTTTGATTATGAGAGAATGTCCCTCCACTTTAAAAGCCTTGAGTTAGTTTTCCGTTCCCATAGAGACAAGGATAATCTTTCTACCGTCTTTAATACATATAAATATGTTCTCACGACCTTTATGCATAACACAACATTATATTGTCATGGTCAACCAAGTAACATGCGACAAGCTTCTGGTCGAATACGTCATACATTACTTCGTCTTTATAATATTTACCAATGAAAAAGGATATACAACATCGTTCAGTTACTTCTATTTTGTTAACCTCGTTAATCCATCCAATCGTGTATGGATATGGGTGTTTTTCTGTTTTTAGTTGCAACTTTTCCACTATTATTTTTTATATGAGATTCTTACTGCTTCTGACATCGATGATTACATTACAGACTTTTTGGGTTATAGTGCACCTCATTCGAAAGATGTTGTGCCGCTGTAAATCTATCTCTACCTTTGGTTTATATAATGGCTTCTTCGTGATCAAACTAGTAGCTTATGATTCACTATTATCGAGTGGTGGCCTGCGATTTATTACTAGTTTTACACCACGAGCATGATGAGAGAAAGCTTCATCGTCAATCCCATATTACTTATTATTACAAATATGGATCTTCCCGACGGCTTCATCAAATGGTTGATCGCTGCCTGCAGTCCTTGCATGCTTGTTTATTCTCTCACTACACTATGTTGAAAGCCACCGCTATTAAAGGATAATTCCCTGGAGCACCGTCCATGGAATTATCACCCGCACCTTTGTTAGATGCCATTGTCCCGAGAAAAAGCATCACTCTAATACCAAACTAACACATGGACGGACGTGATGAGGTCGAGCACCATCTTCTTCAAGGGATAATTACTCCAAATCTACAAAGTTTATTTAGACTCCTAATAGAGATTCCTCGAATCCATGATGGAAAATAGAAATAAATTTTAAAAAATTTTAAAAATAATTGATTGATAATTGTCTCTTTAATATGTGTCCCATTACACCATTAATAAAGAAAAAAATACTAAACCAAAATTCATAATTACCAAAAATATCAAAATTCTAACTTTAATAAAAATTCAAATTCTAGTAAAACTCTTCTCAAGCCTAATTTCTAAAAATAAAAATTACAAATAAACTTTTGCTAGAAGAGTCCTGCCAAGGCAAACATTGTGCCTAACGCTCTCAGCAGAAAATAATATAAGCAATAAGTTATAACCAGTCAATGACCTAAGAATGAGAGATATTGATTTTTGTGAGAGAATTTGACTTCAAGTTGCAATTCGTAAAACAGAAGATTCGTATATGCAATCTTCTGATAAAGCAAACTTTGAAGGAATAAATCATAGAAGTGCATGGTGAAGATGAGTGGTTACTGAAAAATGATAATTAAAGATCAAAATGATGATATGTCATAATATAGGATTGGCACAGATAAGGGAATTCGGTACTGCAATCATTTGTTTGTACTTAATGTTCTAGAACTAAAAGAAGAACTTTCAATCAAAGCTCATCGAATGAAATTTACCATCCATTCTAGGAGTACTAAAATGTAGTACGTAAAATTAAGCAAAGTGGTGGACCTCGAGCTATGCCTACTTAAACCAATAGACCAAATTAAAGTAAGGCAATTTAAAATTAAGGCTTCCAGGCGAAAGTGAGACTAATCACATAGACTATAAATGATATACTAATTAGAGCAACTAACCTATAATCAATAGTGTGCTTATGTGTGTTTTACAAGTTAAATGCCTAGCATATAATCTAATTCAAGTATTCATATGATTTAATTAATCAAATACAAAAGCATGAATAAAAATATACGCAATTCACAATTTCAAATACGAGCATGTATAATGGTTTGGTTTCCCTACTCACTCCTGGTGGACGCATTCTCCTTAAGTGTACCGGTATTCACTGTCGGAGAATTTTAATAGGTTCACCTCTAACCTTTACAGCCCTACATAAAGACCTTGACATATACTACTACAAGAAGCTCTTTTAGAGACTTGGTTTTCTATCGACTAACCAACATGTCTTAGTCTAAGGACCAACGTTTACTCCCACTAGAGGTTCTCACGGATACTAACATATACGCACCGGTGTCCGATGAATTCAATCATAAACAAAAGCCTAGGTCCTACAGAAGAACCTATTGGACTTTGGGTCACAAACTCTTACTCTCAATCATATACGTCTGGACTCGTATAATACACTTGTTGAATTGAACATCTTTGATCCGTCCTATTTGAGTCACTTCTTCAAAGCTCTCCTATACTTGAATTCTCTCATTAATTGCTCCCACATTTATTGATGCCCAAGGTTTAGCTTCATGAACAAACACCTTGTATGTGATGCTCCATTTGAAGTGACTAAGGTGATGGGAGGGTGGTAAAATCTCCTACAACTAATGGGATAGTTGAAATTTTATGAGATTCACTTAGAAGGTTCTTCTAGAAGATTTGGACAAAGGATATGCCAATAAGATTAGGTCTAATCTCTAAAACTTATTGAATTCAAGTTCATATTCTCGTTGGAGGTTGGAATCCTCATTAGAGTGTTAAAGCATATGAAAATGACTTGAAACTTATGGAATTAGAGGTATAAGATTTGGAATATTATTGTGGAATCACATAACCTACTATTACACCAAAAACCCTCCAAATGCTCAAGAACCAAATATCCTTTATAAAAAATTCGATCTCCAACAGTTAAAAAATGAGCAAAAAATGACTCCTTCATTAGGATCGAAAGACCCTTCAATAGATCAAGCATAAAGAATTTCCAACTGAAATTTGCTAGACAGATTTGATTCCCTTACTCGATGTCATTAAGTAGTCTTCGATATCATTGAGTAATTTATTCAATCCAATCGAATGGGATCCTGTTGCCATCGAGCAGCTCAAGTATACAAGTCAATGCTTGTTAAACAGTTCTGAGTTTCCTATTTGATACCATCAAGTGGATCTTTAATGCCATCAAGACCCATCGACAGCTTGTTGATGGGATCAAAGACTACTCGAAAATTGTTATTTTAAGCATATAATTTCATAGCAGCTTCATACCTCTTTTAGCCTTACTTATCATGTTCAAGTTAGGCTCTCAATGCTAAGGAATGATTAAATAAGTTTTACCTATTAATCCATAACCTTTAGGGTTGTTTTGGGTCAAGGGTTAGGGTCACCAAGCCACATTATATACATGTTCTTTGCTTCTTGATGCCCATGTCCTCTTGAGTCATCGATCTTTAGCTTCCAAGGGCTCAATCGACTACCGGATATATGAACTCATATGATTGACAAACAAGGTACGCAACTAAGTTCATTAACACTAGAATATGAAGAGACTATTCTAGCAGTAGAATAGTACATGAGTTTGTTTCTTGTTGTTTTACTTGTCAACAAGTAAAGGAAAATCATCAGAATCCATTAGGTTTATTGCAACTGTTGAAAATACTTGAATGGAAATGAGATTATATCTCTATGGACTTTATAGTTGGAGTTCCCAAAACTCAAAAGAAGCATAATTCAATTTAGATAATTGGTAATCGGCTAATAAATTCAGCATATGTTATTTCCATTTGCATTAAGTATTCAATGCATGAGCTCACCAAGTTATACATTAAAGAAGTAATGCGACTTCATGGAGTGCCTAGTCCCATTGTGTTAGATGGTGACCCTCGCTTTATGTCGAGATTCTAGACAAACTTACAAGAAGCTATGGGCACCACTTTAGACTAAAGTATACCTTATCATCTACAATCCAATCAGCAAGGAGAATGAGTAAATTAGATACTTGAAGACATGATACGAGCATGTGCTCTCTCGACTTCAAAAGAAGTTGGAACGATAATTTGCATTTCACTAAGTTCACCTACAACAACAGTTACCAAGCAAGCATTGTAATGGTTCTATATGAAGTTTTATATGGGTGTCCATGTCGTGCACCTAACTCTTTGACAGAAGTAGGTGAGAAGAGTTTGATTGGGCCAGATATTGTCCAATAGGCTACTAAGAAGGTCAATATTATCAAGAAGCGTCTACAAGCCGCTCAGAGTCAACCTAAGAGTTATGTAGATAATCGAAGGCGTGATTTAGAGTTCTTCGTGGGGGACCACATGTTTCTGAAGGTCTCCCCATTGAAATGACTTATGCAATTTGGCATGAAAGGGAAGCTTGTGCCTCGTTTTATCGGACCGTTTGAGGTATCAGAATGGCTCAGATCAGTAGCTTACCGTATTGCGATCTCTCCCTTATCTCTCTTATCTCTTGTATATCCCATATTGTGGACGTCTTCTTCTTAAAAGATGATACGTGAGAAATTAACTCTTAACCAAGAGTACCCGAGAGAGAGAGAGAGAGAGAGAGAGAGAGAGAGAGAGAGAGAGCAAAGAGGGAGAGTAGAGAGAATTTTGAAGAGAAGCTTGATCTGTGTTAGTAATAAGTTCTTTTTACTTTGTTTTCTTGTAATCTATATTAATTCCACCATGATATATGTGATGAACAGTTTGGATTAACCATACATCCATCACATGCATACACGTAACATATGCAGGAAGATCTAAATCATTGTGCAATTGTCTTTGGCTTTTGCATAGGGAACTAGGTTTGCCCCACAATGGCCTATGAAACTAGATCCACAAAATTCATTTATTTTCCGAGGTCAAAATATGCAAGAACTTCAAGGATCGTGCCAATGTAATTATTAGGGGGACCATTCAAATCAATGGTGATGGATAAAACATCATGTATTTTATACGGTGTCGGATCACTGGACGTGTCCCGTGTGAGATCCGATCTAGACAGTCTATCTGATTTTTTGCGATCGAACTACAATGATCTCCTAAATATCATATCGATCTGATTATATGGTGGCCCACTCTGATCAGACAACATTTATTATTAAATCATGTAGTCTTAAATGATGTGGACTATGAAGGTTTTAGATCAAGTTTATCAATGGACCTCTCTCCCAATTGATCATAAGAGGGCTAATGGTCAGTCTGGATCTAACCAACATTAATAGATGGATTCTAAAATATATATTAAAAAAATCACTAATTTTGATTTTGATTCGTCAAACTGAAGTAAGTCCATAGATTGTTGATTCGACCTTTGATTCGATTCGATTCGATCAGTAGGTCATCAATACTAGTCGATTTGATCAACAAATCATTAATTTGCATCGATTCGATTGATAGTGTGTCGATTAGATCAACAGTGCGTCAATCTGATTGACAGATAATGAAACAAATCTATTCGATTCTAAAATTAAAAATCCGGATTGATGAACCCATTATAATTGTAATTTCGAATTGGGTATACATCTCCAGATATTTTAAATGTTGCTGACATGATGGTCAGCCACTTTAATTGATCAAATGGGTTCCACTTTAGATCTTAATGTTTTATATTAGGGATTAGATATAAGATTAAATTAAGATCTTAATACCATATGTTAAGAGATAGATATGACCGAACATGATTGGACAACATATTGACCCAATCTGGAAAACTAATTAATCAAGAGTGGGCCCCACATTGTGATTTCATCTAAATTGAGAAATTATTATAAATGTATATTGCTTTAGGGAGTACTTAGGTTATGTTGATTGGATTATTACTCGAACGGAATCAAACTCACCTAATTTTCCAGATGAGTGATCCCAATGTGTTTCCTCTTCATTGGAAATTAAAATAGACATGTTTGTTATTAGTTTAATTGGTTGATGTACTATTTTGATATGTTATTTTGATGCTGTTTGATTTAGCTAATGTTAAAGTATGTTAATGTATGTTTACATATCAATCTCTTAATATATATATTCACATGTATAAATGCTTGATTGAAAAGGATGAGTAACTATAAACTATTAAGGAATGGTCAAACCTAACATCATTCACTTCATAGGACATGAATGGTTGATCCTAGGGGACTTCCCCAAAAGAAAAATTGATCCTTATAGAATCATTACCAAATGCAAGCCATGCCCATGCCAACTAAATACTAGAAGTCTGCCCAAGCGACGGATGTGGGTTAATGATCATCTAACCCAAGCAGATGGACGATGATCCCATCAAATGCATTCATGAATATAAACAAAGTTAATGGTTATTCAACGCGCTCTTTGTTATTTTACTCTCTTAATTATAATGTTAATGAATCATGCTGGAAATTCTAAGTAGGCCTGGCCAACTTACTTTCTATTGATGAAAAAATGTATAAATGTAACTAAGGTTGAACCATTGGTACAAGGACAAGAAGATGCGACCAAACTAGTGAATGATCCATAAGACACGTGGCCTTACTTGACTAAGGAGGAGCTCACGACATTGGATTGATTGTTGATCGCTCTATTTCATTACTTAGAATTTATATTTTTTTTATTTTGAAATAGCTTTTATTTAATTATTGCAATTATGGAATGAATTATGTTGAACATGAATTTACTGCTCATTGAATTAATACATGATAGTACACTTGAAGAATGACCTCAGATAGTTGGTTCTTTGAATGATTATAAATATGTAAAATGAATGGGAGATGTTTTCTTATTTATTGGGTGTGAATGATCGTGTATGGAACTTAAATGGAAAATAATCAATGCATCTGAATAATTATATATTTTACAAGATTAAGTACTCTTGGTACCCGAATTTCAAGTCATGACATCCTAAGTATTAAGTGCATGTAAAATCCATCCTTTCCAACAAGTTGGCCCCACCACTGAGGATTGCCTAATGCATTGGTCATTGCTACCTATGCATTAAACAAACCACACTATATAAAGCAATATCTAGACATGGGTAAATCGCGAAACATAAGCATGGTCCACTAAATGAGTGGTAATTACCGACTTCTTCAGAATGTGATCATCACGACCAGTTCAACCTATTAGATTGATTAGATGTCATATATATGAAAGGTTGGAAGTCACTCTTGTTGGACATTAACCTATAATCCAGCTGGGTGATCTTGAGAGCACTACATTTAGAAAAATAATAAATAATAAATCCCTTGTTTTTTGACTTGGCCACCGAGATGTTATATGTGAGATCTACTCGGACATTATATGTGTAATCTCATGTTGTGTTCACAGCCAAAAAAATAAGTTGACCTATGATTTGAGACTGCCAAAGCAAGGAAGTCTTGACCGTCCATATTAAAGGCCATAGATCAGATCGCTAACATTTATTATAAACTCTTCAGTCCAACCAGCTTGGAAACCTAGGGTTAATAACCAGGAGGAGTTACACTTGGGAAATTCGTGGTGGCTTGGGTTGGCCCCACCATGGTATTAATGTGAAATCTACCTTAACAATTACGTGCATCACCTTGTTTTAGGATAAGGCCAAATCAGCCCTACTCATGATTCAGGTGGACCATACGATGATTCAAATAGAGTACAAGGCAAATATCCCCCACGGAAAAAATCATTAATAGACTGATTTTTTAACACCACTCCTAAGTTTTAGTGTGGCATCTAATGGTTAAAGTGGATTCAATATATCGTTATAGTGGGCCCCATAAAAATCAAGGGTGGATGTCTCTCTCCGACAATTCATATCTATCTATTTGTTAGGTCCACGATCGGTTGCTTAGTGATTCTAAGGAACACTTTCGTTAGACAATCCATAGTCATTCCATACATGGATTGGAAAAGGATTGAAAAGGAGATGGCTATAGGTGAAAAAGGGTAATTTTTGTGTAGTAAATCGTGAAGTATTCCTTACAATAATCCCAATCCATGTAAGGGATTATTAGGATTGTCTGACAGAAGTATTCCGTACAATCATAAGCAATTCATCATGGCCCTAACAAATAGCAATTCATCTTGAGCCTTGACCGTCCATATTAAAGGCCATATATCGAATGGTTAACTTTTATGATATCAGAATGATAGCCCATGAAATATGGGCTGGGACCTAATGAACAATGCAGATCATTGGGGATTAATGGATTGGATTGCCTAATTGTCGAAATGCAGCTACGTGCACTAAAAGCATATTTCTCTCGATATATGTGGGAAATTATCAGCACATTGCGGTGGAAGCGGATTGGCTGGTGTGGGTACGTGTCGTGCGAAGACGCGCGCTTACGCTCCTTGAGCTCCTGGTTGTAGGAACGTACAAAGGAGATCAAAGTAACATGGGTCCGACAACGACAACGATGTATTTATTATATCCACGCCGTCCATCTATTTTCCGAGATCTTTTTAGAGTATGAACCTAAAAATGAGTCATATCCAAATCTCAAATGGACCGCACCACAAGCAGAAGTGGAACAATGATTCACACCGTTAAAACATTCATAAGGCCCACCATAACTTTTATTTTCCATCAAATATGTTCATAAGTTCACACACACCTGGATGAAGAGCAAAAAAAAAAATATCATATTGATCCAAAACTTCTGTGACCCCCAAAAGGGTTTCAATGGTAGATGTTCAATCCCCCACTGCTTTTTACAGTGTGGTCCACCTGATCTTTGGATCTATCTTATTTTTTGGCTCAGGCCTTGCGACAAGCTCTCCAAATGGACGGACGGTTTGGATATAACACATACCTCATGATGGGACCTACAGAACTTGGTGACGTCAACACACAGCTGTGGGGTCCACCAGCCAATCCGCTTCCGGGGCAAAGAGTGTCATGAGCACCACCATGACGTGTTGATAACATCCACTCCGACCATCTTTCACACCCTCCCTCATTTACACATGGGCAGAAAAAATGGAGCCAATCCATAACTCTGGTTGCCACACAATCAGGGAGAGTTGAGAAGGGATGCCCACCGTTAATTCATGTAGAGGGCCCACCGTATCATGTACATGACATCATATCCATTCGTATGAAGCATCCATCCAAGAAGATCCCACAGCAAACAATCAGACCATTCTGAAACTTTTTGAGTGTATATCTACGTAACTGTTTCAAGATTCAATCCGTCTTCAAAGATTCAACTCATGGAAATTACCGTTACTACTTTCACAAAGCTACAAAAACACCATAACCTTATCTGCCATGATCAATGCTTAAACTATTGCTATAGATTAGAAAGAATGAAGGCATTGTAGATATCGGCCGTCTGTTTGCATCTCAACATAGACTACTTGGAATTTTCTATGAATTTAATATGCTTTTCTATTTTGTTTAATCCAGTTAACAGCTGCAGCCTTGTTTGCTACTGGACCAATCACATAATAACACGTTAAAATGACACAAGCTCCAACGAACAGTGTGTCACACGTGTACAACGTCCCTACCCTTCATACAGAAGCTCTATCATGGATGGGCCATAGCCTGAAAATCACATTCATTCATTGAATGCTAACTGCTCATGACTTTTCTTTTCATCATCCCTTCTCTCAAAATTCTCATCATATGATCGCAGTTGTCCAACTAGCATGGCAAGTGTATCAGATGCCCGTGGTCACACGTCTACTCTAATTAGATCTATAAATTCTTAAACCTAGCAACTTTCCATATCCAAGGAGTGAAGTAGAGAGTCCACCCTGCTTTCAAGTACCGTTTATGTAGTTAGCTAATTCTTCTATTTTCATATAGAAGTCTCTCCCTTGCCCAGGGTGTGGGCCGCTTTTTCTTCTTTCTAGCCTAGGATATAGGCTTTTCCTTACTCCAGGTGTGAGCTTCTTTTCTTGACCTGAGGCGCGGGTGTTTTTACTTTCATTTTTCCTTTCTTGTTTTCTCTTTCCTGTATTTTTGGGTTATTTCGTCATTGATTTGTAATAAGAGAGTTTACTTTCTTGCCTACCAAAAAAAAGAAAGAGAATCAATAGGAGAAATGGTATTAGACAATAGGACCCAAGTTGTAAGGAACACCACCCATGCTCTATGGGATGGGGTGGACAACCCTTACAGCAGGCTACTGCGCATAGAAGTCCTCGTGAGCTTGAACACAGTCCTTCTGGTGTTCCTTTTCTTCTTTGGCTCATCCCGGCGTCGATGGAAAAGCACAATCCTAAGGACTTGCATATGGACTGCCTACACTTTGTCCCACAGCATAGTACCCTACACGGTGGGACTCATGCAATCGGCTCCCTTCCGCAATGACCTGTTTGCCATATGGGCAGTGTTTTTGCTCTACTCTTTCGGAAGTGTTGACTCCATCTCAGCATACAACCTTGAAGACAACCAACAAGTTAAAAAGTATGCATTTGAAGGACTAGTTCAGGTGGTTCTCATTACCTACTTGATGGTCACGTACATCTCTGGAATGCCAGTGGAGTGGGAGCTTTGGTGTTTTTGGTCTATCGGTGTTACCAAGATATTTGAAAGATGGTGTGCCTTCCTATCTGCAAGCAGATCATCTTGGCTACTGAGAAAAACTAGATTGGTTGCGGACGTCATGATCTATGAGCATGAACTGAGTAGTCCAGGCAAAGCAGATCCAACTGTCATGAGAGGGTACAATTATTTGGTAACTGGAGAAGAAGAAATAGCTGTGAGAGATGACACACCATTCCACCCACAGAGATTGAAGATTACCCATGAAATTATTACTCTTCAGAAGATTTGGGAATGCCATGGAAGACTCGTAACCCCTGACGGAGATCCGGACAGAAAGTTGAAGGACATGTGCCTCTCATTTGCCTGGTATAAGATGCTGAAACGGAGATTCACTGGGTATCCATTGCATGAATGCGACGTTACGAAAACCTGGGAGCTCATCAACCGTGGGTTCCTTTCCAGCAATATCTCACATGAAAGAGCTTTTAGAGTAATTGAGGTAGAGCTTGGATTCATCTATGATACCTTCTACACAAAGTATGAAGAAATTTTCTGTAAGGGAAAGTTCCCCAGGTATAAGTGCTTGTACCTCCTCCAGATCCTATTGTTTTGTTCCGCGATAATTCTAATGCTTAGCAACTATCAAACACCAATGGGGCACCTAAACCGAGTCACAGAGAGTGGGACTGACATCGATGTCCTGATTACCTATGTAGTTATAAGCACAATCTTCATTCTGGAACTTTCACAATTAGTCGCAATTGTATTTTCAGATTGGGTGAAGGTATTGGTGATATGTAGCTATGTTGAGAGACCCACATCTCTCCGCGAGAAGGCTGTCTGGTTTGTTTGCTGGCCACAGCTCTTCAAACCATGGGAGCGGAAAATTGGGCAGTACTCACTTCTTTAATCTTTCAACTACAGCCCTCTGAATCTACTATGCCTGATGACCATTGGTTTTGTAGATAAGACTAGAGAAGGGCAGAAAGCCAGCAGCTCCGTAAACTTGCCTGAAGAAGTGAAGAGTGCAGTACTTTGCTCCCTACGAACCAACGGCCGTCAACTGTCAAATGGGCAGTCTTCCTTGCAAAGAAACCAAATGGGAGATGAGCTCTCTTGGGCATGCAGCCTAGAGACGCACACTCACAGCATTTTGGTTTGGCACATTGCCAACAGTTTCTGTGAGATTGCACCTCCGCAACAACATACTGAAGAGCAGCCAGCTGACCGCCAAAGAGAAGAAGAGAACCACCGCCTTGTCGCCACCAGCTTATCTAGATATTGTGCTTACCTGGTGGCCTTTGTCCCGGTATTATTGCCTGATCATGCTTATACCACTGAATTGATTTTTGACAAAGTTGTACAGGAAGCAAGGAAGATTCTTGAAGAATGCCAGCCCAAAAGTAGATTATATGAAAACATGATGACAATCGATGGAGGGAATTCTGCTGGAACTATAATAGGAGACGGCATTAAACTGGGGAAGCAACTCTTAGAGATACAAGACCAAGGGCAGAGATGGAAGGTGTTGGCTGATTTTTGGGCAGAGATGATGCTGTTTCTTGCACCTTCAGACAATGCAACCGCACATGCAGAGAACCTCGCAAATGTTGGAGAATTCATCACTCATTTATGGGCTTTGCTTACTCACGCAGGCATCCTCCATAGAAACTCAAACCTCCCGGCCTGATTTAGAGAGCCAATTTCAGCTCCTCGCTTCTATCTAAAAGAGCCCCGAATAAGCCTATTTATTTTGTTGAGGATTGTTCAGATAGTATGTCATTTTTCTTATTCTACTTATGACTCAATGGCTTATCTTGGTTTCTACCCATTCAGTAAATAAGTGTTGTAGATTTCCATCATTGCATTAGTAATTTTTAAATCTCTCTCTAATTCTCCTTTATCTTCCTCTTCTTCTTCTTTTTTTCTTTTTTTTTTTTTTCCCTTGTAAATCTCTTCTATTAATCTCTTATCCTCCTCTTTTCTTTTCCTCTTCTGACTTTTTTCTCTTCCATTAATCTTTCTCCTATCCTTTTCTTCTTCTTTTTTAATCTCTTCCAATTTTCACTTATGTGGGGTCCATCCTTAATATCCACCATCCATCATGTGGGGCAACCTTTGATGTGGACTGTCCATTATGTTGGGTGCACCTTGGCCTGATCTTCAATGCAAACCCTCCATCCTATCGGCCTACCTACAATGTTGACCGTCCACCTTACGAGGCCCACCTATGTGGACTATCCACCTTGTGAGGCCCACATTAGATGTGGACCATCCATCATGTGAGACATTGGATGGGGATCGTCCATTATGCAGGACCAAACTTGGAATTTGGCCGTCCATCATGCAAGGCCCACCCTGGGCCATTCATCATTACAGGCCAACTTTTGATACGGGCCATCCATTTTATGGGGCCCACCTTGATGACGGTTATCCATCATATGGGACTCACCATCAATGTTAATTGTCCATATGGGGACCACCTTCAATGTCCAATGCCTATCATGTTGAGCCCACCTTTGATGTAGACCATCCATCCTGTCGGCCCTATCTTCGATGTGGGCCATCCATCATGCAGGACCACTTTTTATACGGACCGTCCATCATGCAGGACCACATTTTATGTGGACTGTTCATCATGTGTAGGACCACCTTTTTCTATGGAATGTCCTAGAGAAAAGCAAAAGAGTAGGACAACAGTTTGCTTAATTGTGGCTACAACTTTAAGGTATTAAGCAATTTTTGAAGAGTAGATTACCAAGTTGACTTCTGAAAAGTAGCTGATGTGCTGCTGGCCCAAAAAGCAAAAACAAATTTTATTTTAAAAAAAAAAAAATTACTTATCAAAGTGTATCAAAATAGGCCCCCAAGAATCCAACTTGACCTTCTGAATTTTAAGGAATGATATTAGCAAAAGTAACAATAATAAGGAAAATTCACCAAATCAGGCCAGTTTTGGTTAGTATCTTCAAACTGGGCCCTGAAAACCCCTAAGCGTCACAGTTAAATGCGATCTTCTTTCCTGTCCACTCCGTTATGAAAGCTGGCTCTCTTTTTTTCAGTCAGAATTATAGCATCTAAAATTAGCGACTGAAATTTTCTGGCTAAACTAAGAAAACCTAAATTTAATTGCACCTTCGTGGAGGGCAGAATGAGTCATGGAATAATCTCTAGTTGTGGCTATGTTATTGCTAATCAGTTTAACATAAATAGCAAATATACTCACAAGCAACCATGTTTATGGTGAGAATTAGACTAGCCTCCATAATCTTACTTGCAGACTAAAAAATGCACTTCATCACATGTAAGTTCCGGTTAGTAGCATAATGTGGTGATTGTGAGCATATAGCGGCAGTACTTGGTGTTTCAAAAACAACAGAATGGTTGTTCTACCTGTGTTTCAAGTGCACTAGTCATTCCCTAAGACTTAGCTATTGCCATACCCAGGTAAAAATCCCCAATCAAAAGGATATGATTGCTTTTGCTATTTTACCTACTTCCTCCGAAGTACTGAATCCTATTCCTTCCATTTATTATCACTATACCTAGCCTTGGCACTTTAGCAATCCATTTTGATGGCCGCAAGGACAGGAAGTGGGATCAATCATTTAGAATGATTTCTTAGTGGTGAAAGACACATTATGGGCCCCACTACCTAGATGGTTCCGATCGAGGAACACTAATGCCATGTTTACAATGGGCATTTGCATAAGCATGGATGATAATACTAATACTCTGCCAAGTGCCAACAGATCAAATAAATCCTTTCAAAACATACTTTTATTAATGCTATACTTCTTCTTGTCTAATAAATATAAGAATAGGTAAAAGAGGCAATAGAATCTCCAGAAGACGAAAGAGAGCCCTGCATGCATGTTGAAATGAAGAATCTAAGTTGCAGGATCCTCCTAACTCAGTGCTGCTCTTGCTACGAATCACTTTTTGGACTCACACTACCATTCCCACTTACAACCTTTATAATTGATAACTTTTGAAACAGGCTTCCCTGCTCCTGCACCCAAATCTGCCGTTGCTTCGCTTCACACTTCGTGCAACTATAGAAGAAATTATAGAATCCTCATCTCATTCCTAAAACTAATGAAAACATAAGAGACTGTTTGGATGTATCCCGAATTGTGGGTGAAATGACTATCCCATGTGAAATGGAAAAGCATCCATTTTTCCATTTTCCAAGCTCCAAGGCAGAGTTACCTTGTGTCCTCACCGATAAGAATGGTGCCTTCTTTTTCTTATCCAAATTTAGTCAAGTTGGGATAAATGAGATATTAGAACTGCAAACAATCTGCTTAGTTGATGGGAAACTACAATAATTACTGAAGTTTCCTACAGATGATCGTAATGAGGAAGTGGCCATCAATATGAATAGTATCAAAATCAATCCAATAATGCATCCAAATAAACACTCCGATAGGTCTGTAAATTAAACATGCTCACCGAGGGACAAAGGGCAATAAGTGCCAAGGGAGGGAGGGAGGGAGGGAGGGAGAGTGAAACTACATTGTAACAGCTTCCGTAGCCCCTAAGATCCTCCTAAGCACACACTCGTTGCTTTTTGAAAGTTAGATGGAAAAGAGATAATTACTGCTTTCTTAACCATGTATTTGCAGGCCAGAAAACAAAAGCTTTGAGATGTCCACTAAGGAGATTTTTGGGGCATGTGTCTAACCAAGGTGGGTCACAAAGAACCAAGGGTCTGGGTCGCCAATCCATTGGCCCTGCAGTGTTTTAAATAGAGAATACATGTAGCATAGCGTCAACCCCTCTGGAACATGAGATGTAAGCTACATAGCGTGTAGCGTAACATACACGTTACTTCTAGATTTTTAGGCAAGGTTGCACTTGGTTGCACCAATTTCATGATATTCTGCACCAAATTAGGCTGATTAATAATGAAATTTAACAAAATTTCATGATATTTGGTGCTGTTAAATTTCGTGATATTTGGTGCGACCAAACACAACCTGTAAGTAATAGCAAAGGGCAACGATTAAGTATAAAGGCATAACAAAACTGATTTACTATTGTTACTTATATTACTTTACCAAAAGCATTGAAAAGATTTACTAATCATTATTGAAAATGGAAAAATATAACAAATCATCGAAAACATTAATTGATTTTAATGTTGTAGTGAACATATATTATTTTCCTAAAGCATTGAACAAATCAACTAATCATTATTGAAAATAGAAAAATATAACAAATCATTAAAAACATTAATTAATTTTAATATTGTAGTGAAAAATAAATTGTAATGTGAGCTACAGAGTGTAGCATGTAATGTATGCAAATTGTCATTTACCATATGCTACATGTGACTTAAGCTATTTACATGAGCTACATAGCTTTAAAACTAAGCTATGCTATGTAGTAGAAGCTATACACGACATTGCGTAGCAATTTAAAACACTGCTCCATTGAGAGGGGCCTAGGTGGAGGTGAAAGCTGGGAAAAACTAATCCAGGAAATGCACAAGAAACTCAAAGGAACTGTGGTGGGCTTTCTTTTTTTTTTGGGTCAATTGAAAGACATCAATTGTCACTCAGTTGGCTCCTGCTGAAAGGTGAATACTCAAATTAGTGGTTGAATGGTTCCCAAGATGTGGAACGATCTGGGCCCCCAATTAAATGCATTCCATAGATTGACAATCAGCAAAACATTTGCTAAATACTCAAATTAGTGGTTGAATGGTTCCCAAGATGCGGAACGATCTGGGCCCCCAAATAAATGCATTCCATAGATTGACAATCAGCAAAACATTTGCTAAAGGACAAATCAGATCTATCCAAAGTTGGTCAGAATATCAATGGTAAGGTTTTATGTCATTTGGGTACAGGCCTGGGATATATCTTTGGAGGTGTGGCTAGAGGAGGTGCTAATGCGTATCTGTTAATGTCAAGGAGGGGTGGTTGAAATCGATTCCAGATATGCAAATAGGGATGAGATTCAGTGCCAGATTGCGGGTCCAAAAGAGGAGAGGAGATCCATAGCCTAATTCTGGAGATTTTTGGATTGCTGGGTCATGCATTAGTTAGCATGAAGGTTTTTCTTAGGTAACAATTTTATTGGAAAAGCTCGAAAAGCCGTGAAATAAAACAGAGATGACAAGAGATCATCTAAAAGACAAAACATGACCCTCATTTAGAGCTGTACACAAACCGAGTTAGCTTGGTTAGCTCACTCAACTCGACTTGAAAAAGCTCAATTCAACTCAGTTAGAAACTGAGTTCAAGCCGAGTCGAGCTGATTTTTTGAGCTTGAAAAAAATTTCAAGCCGAGTTCGAGCTTGCCCAAGCTCGACTCGACTCGGATCGAACCTCAACTCGAATCGACTCGGTTCGAATCAGCTCTGTGACTTGGTTATTTTGATATTGATGAAGCTCGCCGGGTGTTTGATGAAATGATTCAACAAAACTATTGTTTCAAGGTGTGTACATTCTCTGCAGGATCAGTTAGTGGTGAGGAAGGAATGAATACAAAACAAACGACCAATTTTTTTTTCTACATCATAAAACTGCCCCATATCTTGATATTGATTGTGCTCACCGAGTGTTTGATGAAATACTTATAAAAAGTTGTTACTATTTTGCATTCCGTTAGAAACTGAAGATGCATTCAAAGTGTTTGAGAAAATGCAGCAAAGACTCGAACTCAGCTCGAACTCGCCCGAGCTCCAGACCGAGCCAAGCCAAGCTGGCCAGACAGGCTCGAGGGCTGAGCTGAACCGAGTTCGAGCTGGGTTAGCCACTGGCCGAGCCAAGCAGAGCTGTGCAAAGCTTGACTCGGATCGACTCGTGTACACCTCTACCCTCATTCCATAATGCTACAATATGATCCCTTTACATGCTTTTTAATTCTTTAGGACTCAATCCCCAGCGAAGGCCCCTATTCCTTTCTCTTCAAGCTACAGCTTCTCAGAGTTCAGATTTGTTCTGGAACGTTCTATTGTAGCTTATCTAAATTGACCACAGAACTACCAGAATAGAAAGGTGCACCAGGGAAGTTCTCCTGCTGCCCAACTGGATGACATGCCAAGCATAGAAAAGGTCATCGATAATGCAACCACAATCAAATAAATTGAAACTAACTGCAACTGAAATTTACTTACCAGGATACCTCAAGCATACACATGCACAAATGGATAGGAGGACTAAAGACTTGCAAGGCTTATCAGTCCTCTAGCCTTTATGCTACGAATCACAAACCCCCTCCCTTCCACCATAAGAAAATTATCAGCAACTCTTACTGAAGAAAATCTCATAAAAGGTCCCTTATAAGTATGGCCATAAGAGCCTATTTGTAAGTCATTGAAGATTGATATTTCTAATCTACTACAACTGGACATCCAGAGAGAGAGAGAGGGAGGGAGGGAGAGAGGGAGAGAGAGAGAGAGAGAGAGACTTTAAAAGAGGAAATTGCAACAACTCTTGCCACGTGTACATAAGTAGGCCCTCATCAGGTCCTCTTCTTGTGCACTAGTGTGGAGAGTACGCCCCCAGCTTTTAAGAACTTGGCTCTGTCGAGTTAATGACAATGTACTCGTTATAGAGCTCCAGGTTGATGCGCTTGAAACCATCAGCGGAGAACCACATGCTGCGGATATCAGCCAACCCTCCACTTGACAAGAAACTTTTGATGTCCTCCCTGACATGTAGAAACTCTCTGGTCTCCAATACATCATCAATAACTTCCTCAAACTGGTGCGGTACCTCAAGGTAGCTCGTTCTCCTATGATGTTGTCTTCACCATGCCCAAGATAAACTATGAGGTCTTCCGTATTGAATATATGGTTGATCTTCATTTTGGGTGGAAGCTCGATCATTCATGCATCATCTCCTAGCTTCTTCGAAACACGATAAGGACCCACCATTTTGGAGTGGAGCTTGGTGTAAGACCCTTCCAGAAACCTCTCCCCTTGAAATTGTGCGAAACATCATGGAACATCTTCATTTACCCTTGTAATATTCATTACTAAGGTTAATCTTTTGCCTTACTTCCTCATGTAACTCCTTGGTATACTATGTGAAAGCCTCAGCATCCCGGTTCGGTCTAGTCACAATAGGATGGAGAACTAAATTGATAGGTTGATGAGGTCAGCTGCTGGTCGCAATTTTTAAAGGAGAAAGTCCCATACTACAGTTTATGAAACTATTGTAAGCATACTCAGCTTGTGATAACATGAGGTCCCATTAACTGATAAGGTCACCAACTAAACATCGAAGAGGATTCCCAAGACTGCTTGACAACCTCAGTCTGTCCATTTGTTTGTGGATGATAAGCACTTGAGAACTTCAATTTAGTTCCCATCTTTGACTACAAAGTCCGCCACAAATAACTCATACACTTTATGTCACAATCAGACACAGTTGTCTTAAGAACAACATGCAGGTAAACCACCTCCTTAAAGAAAATATTTGCCATGTGTAGAACATCTGATGTCTTCTTAAAAGGAAACGAAATGGGACATCTTAGAAAACCTATTGACCACAACATAAATAGAGTCATATGCATGTTGAGTCTTTAATTCCAAGACATTCATGCTGATCTTGTTTCCAAGGGACATCTTGTGTTGGTAGTGGAGTATACAGACCAGTGTTTTTCTTGCAACCTTTTTCCTAACTGACACCCTTGACACTGCCAAACAACGACCCCAACATATATATTCAAACTTGACCAGTAAAGTTGGTCCTCAACCAGGGTTGTCGTTTTGTCAAGTCCCAAAAAGTGACCACTAAGGCCACCTGAATGGAAATCGCTTATTACAAATTCTCACAAGGAGTTTTTGGAAAGACATAACCTCATATCATAGAAGAAGTACCCATCATGCAAACTATATCATGGGTACCCAGTACTTGAGCTTACGGGGAGTGCTAAATATACTTTTCCAAAATCATCATTAATTATGTAGTCTCTCTTGAGTTCTTCAAAGCAATGGATACTGATAAGGTAGGCAAGAGATGTGTCTTTCAAATAAGAGCATTAACTACCTTATTCTCTACACCAACTCAATGCTCCAGAAAGAATGTGAATTCCTGAATATAGGCACTCCACTTAGCATGTCGCCCACTTAATTCCCTCCAAGAGTTCAAATAATGCAAGCACGTTTACGATCGATTCATAATCGGAATATATCGTAAATTCCTAATGAATGGTAATGACACTAATGTTTTAAGGATTATACAATAGCATAGAACTTAACATCATAAGTAGAATACTTCTTTCGTGCAACATTAGCTTTTTGCTAAAAAAAGGTCACCAAATGTCCTTCTAACTAAGGGCACATCTAATGCCCACATGGAATGCATCACAGGCAACAACAAATACCTTCGAGAAATCAAAAAACTTGAGAACTAGAGCTTTCATCATCTTCCGCTTAATTTCTTGAAATGCATTTGTTGCAACTTTGGTCCACTCAAGCAGACCAACCTTTATGCATTCAATAATGGGTGCGTACGTTTCGATGAGAAGGAATAAAAGAAGAGGAGAGAGAGAGAGAGAGAGAGAGAGAGAGAGGAAGAAAAAGAATGAAAGGAAAATAGAGAGTTAGGGTTTGGACACCCCCCACTTTCTCATGTTTTATTTGAAGAGACTTTTCAATATTTACAATAATGCCATTAGTAACAAACATAGGAATACCCAACATGTCTACAACTAAACTTATGTCAAATAGGCTGAGTGACGGTCTGCAACTGGTGTCATAGTAGAGCTGAAGTTCTTGATGAACTTCCTATAGAATGTGGCCAACCTATGGAAAGTTCAAATTTCATGCATATTCCTCGAGAGAGACCAATCAACAAATCTTCTTTGGATTGTCTTTAACCCCATCAGCGCACGCACACACAAATCCTAGAAAAACCACACTAAGACTCATAAAAGTGTTCTTCATATTGATGAAGAGCTTTTCTTTCTGTAGATCTCCCATCACCTGTTGAAGATGCATAATATGATCCGGTGTGAACAGCTATAGACAAGGATGTCTTCAAAATAGAAGACAAAAAATTTTCCTATGAAAGGCCGAAGAATGTGTCATAACACGCATAAAGTTGCTTGGCACATTGGCTAGCCCAAAAGGCATGACTAACCACTCATACAACCCTTCCTCCGTCTTTAACATCGTCTTGCATTCGTCACCTACATGAATCCTAATCTAATGGTAGCTGCTCTTTAAGTCAATCTTTGAGAAAATTGTGGCATTTGTGATCATGTCCAACAAATCATCGAGTCGAGGAACAGGAAAAGAGTACCTGACCGTTATCTGAATGATGACAAGCAGTGTCTATACACATTCTCCGACTACCATCTTTTTCGGTGTCATTAAGGCAAGCACGGCGGATGGGCTAAAGGATATCACAAATAAAACCTTTAGCTAGTAATCTTCCACTTGTTGACAAAGCTCAGCGTGCTCCATTGGGTTCATACGGTAAGCTGGCATATTGGTCAATGTAGCTCCTTGCAACAGGTTGATTGCATGCTGGATAACTCACATGTTTGGCAACTCATCTAGAACCAAATCCTAAAATTAAGATAGTAAGTCCTGAATTTCAGGCAGTGTTGTTGTAGCACCATGAGTTGTTTCAGGTTCACATAATTGCCCAACTAACACACACATGACTTCCTGTGAGACATACCTAGCACTATCGAAACTGCAGTTTCTCCCTAAGGCTCATCATCCATCATTGGCTTAAAATTAATATGTGTAACTTTGTATGTAAAGGTACACGTATTCTTGTGACTGGAATGGTAAACTTTCCAGTTATACAACCATGGTTGACCCAATAGAATATGTGACTTTCACAGGGATGACGCCACACGACATCTCTTTATACCACCCAAAAGAGAAATTTACTAAACATCACTTGGTCACTGGAATATAAGTGTTATAAACCCAACAACTCTATATTGCTTACAGTGTTTTTCTTTTTTGAGCTTTCAAGCTATCACCATCTATGATAGCCTTCATGACAACTCCACACTTCACATGTGTGGAAAATGTTAGTTTGCAGCCAATCATCTTCCTCCATTTCTTTTAGTTCTATGAGAATGCACCTAACTACACATGATATTCTTCTCTGGTAGACCATTGAGCGCTGAATTGTCATCTTCTGCACTTGGGTCCTCACTCTGATCTACATAGTCATCATCCATGTTGTTTTCCCCATCGTACCATCCCTCCTCTTGTTCCTCACAAAAATTTAAGTTCCATGTAGGACAGGTTGAGGCAAAGTGTCCTTGGCCACCACACTTAAAACAATTGTTAATGGCCCTACATTGGTTTATGGCAACTGCCTTGCCCTTATTCTCAAAATTCCATCATGGTTGCATGGAGAGCAAGTTATCACCATCGCTCCCCAATTGCATCTTCAAACCTGTTGTTGTCACAATGGCCAGAACTGCGATATATGGATTATATTCATATATAACCAGTGAATAATTTATATCACATATAAATGTGTTTCTTCCGTCACATAAACATCCACATCTTGTTTAGAATCAGAATCATTCTTCAAACTATACACAGGATTGGCTTGTAGCAATTAAATATATCTAGCTTGACCGCCAGGGTCAGCTTTGCATTTAAAATCGAGAATAGTTCATTGTTGTAGTTTTGAATTCCTCTCTCGAGACGGCATTAACTGACATGACAAGTATGGAGGGCAGCGTCGTAAATAAACCAGCATTTGAAGGAAGTGATGGTGGCACAGTGACATCAAAACAAATAGAGCGCCCTACTGTCCCTTCAATGGAGGTGAATGAACAGCAGGATGTCGATGTTGGTGGTCATGTCCCTTTTGACCAGCAGAGCTCTCCCAAATCAGAGGACCAATAGGCTATTCAATGTCAAGCAACAGCTGAAGTTCTCAATGACACAGAGGATGTAGGAAAGTCTAAATCTCTGGTGAGGCATGCAGTTGGCCTCAATAGCAAAGGAAGTGCTTGGGAGACTGTCTATTCTTATGGGGAGATTAAAGAGAAGGAGAAATCAGTGCAAGTGGTCTCAGACCCTCAGGTTCATCATACAAATCATGACGTGCAGAGGTCTCAGCATAACAGGATAGGGAATCTGATTTTGCTTGGCCACTTCAGATCACTAACAGTGAAGTGGAGGAAAGTCAGATTTGTACCAGCCCTGTTAGTTCCAAACTTCCAATATGTAGCAGCTGAGGAAATCTGATGCATGGATGAATGTAATAACAGTTGGCCCTTGCAGGTGGAAGATGTAGATAATCTGAAACTGCAAGTGCAAGTAAAGGGGGCAGTAGCAGGAGTAGAAGAAGCAACAGCAAGCATCAAGCATGGCATTCAGCGGCTAAAGGATGCAATGGGCATGTTGGGAGATTAGTTGTCTCCTTTGGAGACTGAGGATATTGAGGCTTTATTCTAGGTTCTTTGGAAAGGAAAGTCCAGAAGCAGGCAGCATGTGAGGCTAGTCATGTAAGAAGAAGCTGAAAGGGCATGAAGGAGTTGGTAAATTTATCATCATAGATTACTTATGAATCTTATGATAAAGGTGGGAAAGAATTGCAGGGAGAAGGAAGGGGAAAGAAAGGTGAGAAGGGAAATATCATAGGTTCGAAATGAACATTTTCTCTTAGAATGTAAGAGAGCAGGGATTTTCCCAGAAAAACGGTGTAAATTAAGCAATTTTGTAAAAGCCATTAGGTCCAGCTGGTGGTGTTTCAAGAGATTAAAATTCAGATAAGGAAAAAAGAATTAGTAGCTCTTTATGGAAAGGGGAGAAACAACGTTTTCCGTATCAGTAACAGTGGCTGTAACAGCTACCAATGTTTTCTGTATCGTTATCGCATAATGTATCATACCCTTGGGATACAAATACATATCGATTATCACATAAGATATGTCGGTTGCATCGTGTAATGTATCGTTGTTGTTGGGAAACATGGGGAAACATCGGGAAATTGGTTGAATTTTTCAATGAAACTTTTGGGATTGTTAAAAAAAGACATGAATAGACACTTAGAAATCAAAACATCACAAAAAACAAGTGCACGTAAAGGTTTCCTTTGTATGGGGTCCTAATTTATGCATTGTCTATCATCATTAATATATATATATATAAACTAATGCAAGTATATTCAAAGTCAATTCATATAATTTATAAATATAATAAGACATTATATGAAAACACAAGCAATACATTCAAAAAAAAAAAAGCACAAAACTAGAAATATACCTGTAAATAATGTGTTTGTGACTCAAACCCATATGGTACTGATGCTCCACAAAACAACAGGAGACAATAGTATGTCCATGTAATAGTAGAATGATACCAGTGAAGAATACTCTCCAAACCTTGGTACTCATCCTCTCCGATTTGAAAAAAATTGGAAAAAATACAAATTTTCCCTAATTTTTCGCAAATCAACCCATCTTTCCCCAAATTATAAAATTAGAGTGCATGTGACAATGATTTCATCAAACACTCCTGAATAATTGGAAATAGGAGACAATTGGTTGTTGATCGAAGTGAAATTTCAAAAAAAAAAAATCTTTTTCTCTTTTTTTTATTTTTTAATTAAAAAATCTCCAAATTGCCAAGAATCACTAGATTAGGTTACAAACATGCTTCATTTCCAATTTGGAAATTAAGATTGCAACTGATGTGAAAATTTTTGAAAAAACAAAAAAAAACTTGAATTTTTCTGAATTTTTGACAAATCAGCCTACCTTCTCCCAAATCCCAAAATTAGAGTGTATGTGATGATGATTTCAATGAACACTCTAGAATACTCTGAAAGAGGGCCAACTGACCACTAATTGAAGTGGAACTTCGAAAATTTATATTTTAACATTTTTTAATTAATTTTTATGATTTTTTTTTTGAAAAATCCCTAAATTACCAGGAATCATTAGATCAGTTTACATACATGTTTGATTTTGTGTTTAGACACAACAATAGCAACTGATTTGAGAGAAATTAGAGAATTTTCAAATTTTTCCTAATTTTGCACAACTTGGTCCATCTCCCCCAAACCTCAAAATCAAGGCTCCAAATCCATGATTTTTCATGTTGAAAATCATGGATTTGTAACCATTGATGCTTCGATCTTGACTTCGGCTCGAAATTGGTATTTTTCTTCGAAAGGATTCATAGGAATGGGTCAAAATCTACAATAGATCATTTAGAAGTGGAGAGAAATTAAGAACAAGGGATTGGAATGGTTTTTTTTTTTTTTGTTTTTTTGCCCTCGGACGCGGACTTTCCACGCCCAAAATTCTCACCGTTGAAACACTTGAGCCCACCATAATGCTCTCTCTACCTCGTCCACCAATTTCTCCATATCATTTTCGGTGGTAGACCCAAAAAATGAGGCAGATCCAAAACTCAAGAGGGCCACATAGCAAGAAACAGTGGGTATTGAACTCCCATTGTTGAAACTTGAAATAGTTGTGAGGCCCACCGTGATGTTTGAGAAATCCACCTCGTCCATCAGTTTCGCTGGATCATTTTCTGGCATGAGCCCAAAAATGAGGTAAATTTGAAACTCAAGTGGGCCACATAGCAGGAAACAGTGGAGATTAAATGGCTACCATCCTTGATGTTTCTGAGAAATCCACTTTGTCCACCAGTTTTGCCAAATCAATTAAGGGAGTGGGACCAAAAATGAAGCAAATCCAAAACTCAAGTGGGCCACAAGGCAGGAAACAGTGGGTATTGAACACCCACTATTAAAACGTGTGTGGGCGACTGTGCGTATTGTTAGGATTGTGATGGAGAGAAGCACTTGATTGGGATGAATGATCACAAGTGTTCGAATGCATTTTGAGTTGCATGGGGCACACCCCTAATGTGCGAGTAGAATCCAACTGGTTCATCTAGTGCACCTCTTCATGTTCACCATATATCATAACAATCATCTTACCAAAGCTAAAATGGGGGCACACCATGAGAAGATACGTACAATTGATTGAAACAATCATGGGTCGCACCACAGGAAACGATGGGATTGAACATAAACCATTGTGAGAAACAACTGTGGGACCCACCACGATGTTTGTGAGAAATCCACCTTATCCACTAGCTTCGCCAAATCATTTGAGGGTGTGTGCCCAAAAATGAGGTAGATCCAAAAATCAAGTGGACCACACAGCAAGAAACGATGTGTATTAAACACCCACTGTTGGAACTATCATGGGCCCCTCCGTCATCTTTCTCAAAAATCCACCACGTCCATCAATTTCACCGAATCATTTTTAGGCATGAGCATAAAAAATGAGGCACATCCAAAATTCAAGTGGGTCACATGGCAGGAAATAGGAGACATTGAATGGCCAACGTTCAAACACTCGAGGCCCACTGTAATGTTTCAACAAAGTCCACCCTATCCACCAGTTTCACCAGAGCTTTCTAGGGTGCAAGCCCAAAAATGAGTTTGATCCATAACTCAAGTGGGCCACATGGCAGGAAACAATGGGTATTAAACACTCATTGTTGAAATAATCAGTGGGGCAATAATGGGCCCACAAGTTCTCCATTAGGCTACTATTTTTGTGTTTTTAGTTCATCCTAATGGGAATGACCTTATGATCAGTTTGGATGAGATATAAACAGCACGGTGGACCCCGGGAAGGTTTCAACGGTAGGCATTTCCCTCCTAACCATTTCCTACCGTGTAGCCCACTTGAGTTTTGCATATGCCTCATTTTTGGGCCCACCCTATAACATTAGCTTGCAAAACGAATGGAAGGGGCGGATTTCTCAAAAACATCACGGTAGGCCCCACCAGTGTTTCAAATAGTGCCCGTAGCGTAGCATAGCATACGCTACGTAGCATAGCGTGGTCGTAGCGTCCCAAATATCGTAAATCCCCCATAGCGTAAGCTACAGGGGTTGTAGCGTACGCTACAGCTACGTAGCACATAGCGTCCATAACATAAGCTACAATGTATTTTTTTACTATTTTAGTTTTTTATTATTTTTTCACGTTTTCTTTGTTTCTAATGTTGAGGAATGTGACATTTGTATTATACTTGATACTTTTAACCTATGGGATTTTTATTTCTTTTCATAATTATGACTTGTGGTCTCAATTAGACATTATTAATTAAAGTGGTTTGCTTAGAAAGTTGTTGATGTGATAATTATTTGAATTGGCTTATATATGTGTATTGGCTTTTGATAAATAATAACTAATAACTTTTTTAAACATACTTATAATTGATAAAAATGAATCATCGTTTAGGCATTTTTATAATTTTTCCGTTTTTCCACTATTTATTATATTTGTCCTATTTTTAAATTAAAAAATAGAAGTATCATGTAGCTTACGCTACACACTATAGAGGGCTGAGCGCTACGCACACGCTACCGCTATTGAAAACACTAAGCCCCACCTACCTCACAGGGTCGCAACATGCGCTAGGTTAGTGGGATTAAGTGAAGTGTGGTCAATTTTGTCATTACAAAAATATGAAGGTCAAACCATATACGAGACTAGCAACAGGCGATTGCTTCACTAAAAATGAAAAGGGGACATAGTTCTATGAAAATAGTTTAAATTTAGGCAGTTTTCGATCAATAGCCTAAAAGGCAAGCACCTATATCAAAAGGCATCTTCTTCTTTTTTTCCTTACTAGTTTGACAAGCATGAGATGATTGATCTTGCAATGGGTGCTGTAAATTTTACTTTACATGGTCAAATAAACACAACAGGCCTAATGTTCCTAGATTTGTTGAATGGGAGGAATTCCACATGTTGGCCACTGATGGTTTGCCTTATGTGGTTTTCAATCATTGTCCTATTATTGAGTCTCAAGAGGAAGATGGGGATATCCTCCATTTTGTTTTGAACGTATGTGGCTTGAGGAAGATGATTTCAATACCAAGATCAAGGAGTGGTGGAGATCATTATTTGACACAGGTTGGAACGAGCACAAACTAATGGTGAAACTAAAACTATGTGGATCAAGCTATCAAAACGGGACCATTAGGGAGGGGCAAGAAGCCACGGTCAAGATTTAGATACGATTTAGGCGATCGATAAAAAGGAGGATAGGATCACTTATTAAAGTGAACATTTTACCAAAACGAATCAAACTTTATTTTTTTTAAAATAAAAATTAAAAATTAAAAAGGTGAAAGAAGAGGAGATGGTCGGTGTGGCTAAAATAAGGGGACAAAAACACAATATTTTTCCATGTAGAAAGAAGGAAGGAAGCCAACGGGAAAGGATGACAACAACGTGTATGTCCCATAGCTTCCAGGTTCCCAACCAAAGGGGAGTTCCTCGGGTTCCATATAAAAAGCCAATGTGTTCTTTCACCAGTTTAGAAAAAGAATGACGAAAGGCAAATAGGACATCGCACTATCCCTGAGTGTTTTTGGAACATCAACGAGATTTTAAAATTCGATTGGAGGCACAAAACCTTCTTTTTTCCGTTGTAAATGCTGGGCAAACATGTTATCATATCCAAATTCTGAAGGTGGATGGAGCAAAATTTGAAGGGAATGTTGAAATATGTTATTTGATAGTAAAATTTTACTTGGATCTTCTCCTAATCTTGACCATCTTGATTTTGACCAGGTGTCTAAGGAAGATGCGACTTCATTGGAAACAACTATATGGGAGGACTATGTGATGCAACTCCAAGGCCAATGGATCCCTAATTGCTTTGTTTTGAATCCTTTGGGAAGAAGTGAAAGGGGATTTAATGGCTTTCATCAATGAATATTACAAAAGCGGGCATTTCTCAAAGGACATTGAAGCATCCTTATCACATCAAATCTTAACAAAGTGGGGTTGAGAGTTAGAAGGACTTAGGCCCATAAGATTGATTGGGGGCCATTGCCAAATATTAGAAAAGATCTTGGCTTCAAGGCTTTGCAAGGCGTGGGAGGTTATGATATCCAAATACCAAGAGCATACATCCTTGGAAGCCAAATTTTGGATGGTGCTCTAGCTACTCATGAATACATCAACTCAAGGCATAGTCAAGGTCGTTTGGGCATGATATACTGCTTGGTCTAGAGAACGCATGTGATCATGTTGACCCATAAAAGACCATATCATTTGGATGTCGGGAAAAACGAAGTCGTGACTCTTGATCATTTGAGGAACGAACAAATGATTGTCCCTAATGTATGTATAGTGTGCCTCCAAAATGCAAAATCAGTGTATCATTTATTTATTCATTGCAGTTTTGCCCATGAAGTATGGTGGAATTTTTCGATCTCTTTCAAATCTACTAGATGATGCCTCATTTGATTGCAGTCTACTTTCACAGCTAGGCATGAAAACTATGGCATTCAAAAGGACAAACATTTTGGAGACATTCCCTTCTTGTAGGCGAGTGGCCAAAATGGGCCGAACACAATAATAGATACTTCCACAGTTTATAAAGTCAGCCAGCAGCAATGCTCACGAGAGATAGAAGGAATGTGATCACTTGGGTGAAGTCCACGAAACTAACAACTATATTAGGTAACCTGGCACCTTTTTAGTCTATTTAAACCAACTACAGCACCGTGCAATCTCTCAGCCTTTTTTTAATTTTAGGAACTTCATGCCTGGTTTTAATGCATTTTGTTACCTTCTCACACATGCACACAGGTGCATGCATGCATGAGCGCGCGCATTACTAAGATCTTTTTGCTTCTTTGTGATCTCTCAATAGATTAAACAGATGTTGTTGACAAAATACAACCGGAGAATCGCATGAAGGGTAATTCCCTTGCTACATTGGAATGCATCCTTGGCATTGCATGAAGAACTAGCACATGTCTAGATGTTTATAAACAGGATTTGGTCACATCCATCTTTGACAATACTGTCGCCACAACTCCTAATACTAAATTATCAGCATACAGCAACCTACACTTCCATAATAGTTTATTGGGTCCGATATTTCAAAAAACAGTCTACCACCACCATTGTTGTCATGTGCGACTGCATATCCATATGCAGATCGCATATGCGATGTATGTGATTGCATACAGCATATGCGATCGCATATTGGCCAACGGTTGGCACATTATTTTTTATTTTTTATTTTTTTGTAAAAAAAAGAAACTTTTTGTCTATAAGAAGGCTTCCAAAACTCCACCATTTGCAATATTCTCACTACAAAACTCTTTTATTCTATTCCTCTCTTACATTTCTTAACTCTCTCTCTCTCTCTCTCTCTCTCTCTCTCTCTCTCTCTCTCTCTCTCTCTCTCTCTCTCTCTCTCTCTCTCTCTCTCATATTTCCTACTTCCAAGTGGTCTCTCTCTCTCTCTCCCCCCTACATTCTCCCTCTCTTGGAAGTTGAAAGATAAAGATTCAAGCACTTGTTATTTAATTCATTGTTTAATTGATTTTATTTCTCTCAAATATATTTTAAATATGTAAAATTAGTTATTTATTAACTTAGAAAAGTTACGCTTAATTTTCTTCTTTTTTTTACAATTTTTTTGAATTTTTTTCATATTTTTTTATTTTTAAAAAATTTTCAAAAAAAAATTAAAATAAAAAATATGCGGTCACATATGCGATTGATCACATATGCGATTCGACAACATCGACCATCACTAGTCCTAACTGTAGCTGATCTTGAAATAATGTCCATCACCCAATCCATCACATTTTCAGTTGCTCCGTGCTAAACGGAAACCCAATTGAAACCGAAGGTACCGAGTAACTAATTTTGAATGCTGAGATGACAAACATCTGCTTTTATAACCATCAAACAGAAGCACAATTAAACACTCGACATTCCATCAAATTCAAAGCCTCCCATGAAAATCTAACAGAAGCACAATTAAACACTCAACAACCCTTCAAATTCAAAGCCTCCCCTAAAAATCTAACAAACAATTTGATAGAAACTATCAGTCTCAACCAGATCCAAAAATAAATAAATAAATAAATAAATAAAAACAGACCCATTAATCACATTTTCTTTTTTTGGAGAAGTGACCCATTAATCACATTTGATTTTAAAAAAATAATAATAATAATAAAAGAAGAAGAAGAAGCATATAAGATCTAATTCTCTACCACGACACAAAACGCAATGCGAAAAAAAAAAATCATTAATCAAAGCAAGTTTTCTAACATCTATTCAAGATTTAGAACATCCCAACTAAGACTATCATCAAAACATAATAATCAGAAGGTCGAGATCATTCCATCCAACAAAATTCATAACAAAGCTACTGAATCCGCTTCGACCCAGAAAATCCTTACCCGAGAATTTCAAGATATGCATCCAAATGCAGCCTACTGTCATTTCCAGCTGGATGGCCAGAACCCATGGATCCCATAACCTGTCTTCCAATTATCCAAATACACCACCTTCTTCACTGCCCAGAACGAAACCAAGATTGCCACAAACATGAATGCCCGCTGGACAGTCCCATTCTGGACCCGCACCAGGAAGTGCGTCACAAACCCCAACAACAACCCCACCACCGTATACAAGAACCCAACCGCAAATCCCTCTGCTCCAAGCTGCATCCCCGACCCCTGATAGAAGAAAATTATTTTCGACGGATCATTCCGGTCCGTCATAAATAGGGGCATCTTCCGGATTATGTTATGCATTGCCCCTGAGACGCTGAAGAAGTAGATGAAGATGGCGAATGCCAGCCAAACTTTCGAATCGTGGAGAAGGGTTTCCCCGGCAATCACCTTCTTGATCATGAACGGAATCGAAATTACAAAAAGGGCGGCTAGGAAGAGTAGCTGATTCCTGGACACGATCGGCGGGCGCTCGATGGAGCCCACGGAGAGCTTGGTCTTGGCCTCGACGAACTCGGCCATTGACTCGGCGAGGCGGGCGAAATCGGACTGGTCCATGGCGACAGATTCCTTGAGGTTTTTGACGTTGGGCCCAACGAGGCGGATGTGGGGGAGGGAGTTGACTCCGAAGAGGGAGAAGGAGGACTGAGACTCCTTGAACTCGATGTCGCAGAAGAAGAGCTTGGATTGGGATGGACGGTCGCGATTGTGGGAGATGAAGGAAGAGGCGACGAGGCCGAACTCGGAGCGGAGGGATTGAAGGTGGAGATCTGGGTTGGAGTGGAGGTGGGCCGCATCGAAGAAGATGAGGATGGAGTATGATCGAGGGGTGGAGGTTGAGGTGAGGAATCGAGACAGAGAGTAGTCGTCGAGGTGGATGACGCCGGTCTTGGAGCTGGTCTGGAGG
This sequence comes from Magnolia sinica, assembly GCF_029962835.1. NCBI lineage: Eukaryota > Viridiplantae > Streptophyta > Magnoliopsida > Magnoliales > Magnoliaceae > Magnolia > Magnolia sinica. The sequence goes on from NC_080584.1 coordinate 53,737,593, forward strand.
GAGAGTAATTCAGCCACTCGATCGGAATCGATGGTCGAATCGGTGGCGGAGGTGTGGAGGATGAAGAGGAAGAGGAGGAGGAGGGATTGGATGGGGATTTTCATTTTTGGTTTGGGTATTTTGGTCTTTTTGGGGTTATTTTGGGGGAGTTTTGATGGACCAGAGATCTAGTGCCTGCACTTTTTGGTGGAGGAGGAGGAGAAGGAGAGGCGACTTGCGTGGAACGACTCTTACACAGTCCGAGTTACACAAAACTCTGTGGGGCCCACAGAGATGAACGTGTGACATACGCTCCGCCCATCAGTTTCGCCAGATCATTGGGAGCGGATTAAGGTGCGACCTAGGATCGACCCAGATGGGCAGGACCCCTGACTGCAGGCCCACTGTAATGTATGTGACTACATCTACGCCATCCATCTGTCCTGAAAGCTCGTTTTAAGCATGATCCAAAAAATTAAGCAGAACTAAATCTCAGGTTGACCATAATACAGAAAACAGTGGAAATCTGCCATTAAAAACTTCTCGTGAGCCACAAAAGTTTTGGATCCGGCTACAAAAGTTTTGGATCAAGCAGATATTTGTGGTGTTTTCATCCGAATCTCTCTGACATTATCAACAGGTTGGACGGAAAATAAACATGCCCGTGGCCCAATGAAGTTTTTAATGGTTTGGATTCAATCACTATTATTTTCTGTGGTGGTATGGTCCACAAAAGATTTGGATTTGCTTCATTTTTTTAAACCATACCTAAAATGAGCCTTTAAAACTGTTGGACGGTGTGGATTTAAGGCGCATACATAACTGTAAGCTCCACAGCCAGGATCCCTCCCACCTCGGTGGATATAGGTCTCACCTAATCCGCTCCCAACTAAGAGACGTACAAATCTCAAGTGGACTACACCACAAGAGACAGTGGATTGAACGGCCACCATTGAAAGCTCACTGTTTCCGTCCCCACGATACCGTAAAGATAGGCTATACAGAAAATTAAGCTGATCCGCTTGCTAGGTGGGCCAGTCATGTATGTTGAGTCACGCCGTCAGATTCATACAGTTGGGCCCACATGATGAGCGTGATTTTGTGCCAGATGATCTTAGTGGCGGTGATTACCACTTTGATAGTACTGATGTCCTACAGAAGTGGCCTGCAGGAAACGGGCGCCGCTTCACTGGATCCCGTTTCCACCGAGGTGGGTGGTTCCCTGATTGTGGGGCCCACCTTGATCTATATACATTCCATCCACACTGTCCATCGGTTTTCATAGATCATTTTAAGACATATCTCCAAGAATGAAGCAGAATCAAATTTTCAGTTGACCACACCACATGAAATAGTGATGATTGAATGTCCACTAATAAAAACTTCTTAATGTCCGCCGTAATATTTATTTACCATCTAACCTGTTAATAAGGCACAAAGTCGAGGAAGGTATCACACAAATATTATCTTGATTTAAAAAATTTGTGGCCCACAACAAATTTTTAATGGTCAATTATTATTGTTTCCTATGGTGTGGTCTATCTAAGATCTGAATCTTTTTCTTTTTTTTTTTGGATCATGCGCTAAAATAAAGCTTTCAAGATAGATGAATAGCCTAGATATAATGCACATATATCAAGGTGGGCTCTACAACAGGGATCCACCCATCTCGGTGGATCAGGATCCGCTGAAGCCGCACACACAAGATAGTGGCTGTCACTGGACTTTCCGGGCATAGATCCGGTACTAACCCACCAGGACCTAACTAGTCACAAGTGATCACGTTTGGTGATTGTAGACACCCTACCCCAGCTCAATAAGATGATTGAATTTAAACTAATGGATTGTCAAACAAAATTCTAATTTAAACCTTAACCCTAGAAGCCTCAATCTAGATATATTCTTAAACCCTAATATTCTAAAACCTTAAAGCATTGAGACAACTAGATGAGTTGATTTGCTGAGTCAACTTATTCAGCTTATCTAGTCCAAGCAACCCAGTCAACTTACTTAGTTAAGCCCAAAATCACTGCAACAGAGCTTCAAAATGAGTGAGGAAGGTGGCCTGTCAAAAGAGAAGTTCCAAGTGTACGAATCATAGACCGTAGCTTAGGTCTAAGGGTGCACACTCTGTATCCAAACTGTGGGGCGTGATAGTCATTGTCCCACTGTTTTCTATGGTGGGGTCTACTTGAGTTTTGAATTTGTCTCATTCCTTGGCTCACACCCTAAAATGATCTCTCCAAATGGAGGGATGGTGTGGATACAACACACATCATGGTGGGGCCCACATAACTTGTTAACATCACTTTTTTTGTGAAACTTACTACTCAACCTGTCAGTAGCTAATTGGCACCCCTGTCGCAAGCCTTGTGGGGCCACCATGATATAAGTGTTTCATCACATCTATCCATCCATTTTGAAAGATTATTTTAGGACGTTAGGGTAAAAACCAAGCAAATTGAAGGCTCTAGTGGACCACACCACATGAAGCAGTGGTGACAATAAACCCCACCATTGAAACTTTCCAAGGGTCCATTGTGATGTGTAATCGTTATCTGTATTTGCCTTCCAACCTATTCATCAGGTCACATAGACTAGACTAAGTGAAAACATGAATATCAGATTACAAAACTTTTGTGACCCCAAGACGTTCGCATTCAACCCCACTGTTTTTATTGGTGTGGTCCACTAGATCATTTAATCTGTATCAATTTTGGGATCATCACCTTAAATGATTTTTCAATCAATGGATTGAGAGCACAAGGGCCCCGTGGAGCCCTTACAGAACTTCCGTCTCTAGCGGAAGCGGATTGGCTGGTGTGACACACACCACCAACCTAACTGGTGTGTTGACGTCACCAAGTTTGTAGGTCCCACCATTAGGTATGTGTTATATACAAATCGTCCGTCCATTTGGCGACCTCATTGTAAGGCTTGAGCCAAAAAATAAGACAGGTCCAAAGATCAAGTGGACCACACTGCAAAAGGTAACAAAGATTTTAATGTTTACCATTTAAAACCTTTTGGGCATCACAGAAGTTTTGGATCAATATGATATTTGTTTTTGCTTTTCATCCAAGTGTGACCTTGTGAATGATTGTACAGGAAATAAACGTTATGGGCTCTACGAATGTTTTAACGATAAGAATCATTCTCCCCACTGTTATTTGTGATGTGGTCTAGTTGAGCTTTGGATATGACTCATTTTAAGATCATGCTCTAAAATAATCTCTTCAAATGAATGAACAGTGTGGACCGTGGATATAATAAATACATCATTGTGGGGCCATATAACTTTGATCTCCTATGAACCGTTCGTACAGCTAGGAGCTCAAAGAGCATCATTGCTTGTCTTTGCACGACACGTGGACACACCAGCCAGTTCGGTGGTGTATCGTACACCGGCCAATTTGCTTCCGTCTCTAGCTAGGTCCTGGTGGGGGGAGTACCCAATCCGTGCGCGGGACTTTTGAATTGGCTCGGCATGAATGAGATGGGAAGGAGGCACATTAGGTCATGGAAGAAGGGTCAATGCGAGAGATAACGACAGATCTGGGCCATTCATCAAGTGAGAAGTGTTGATGCTGTGATCTGAACATCCTCCTTATACCGCTACAGACTTGCAAAAGGAAACACCAGTGGAGACTCCGACTATAACAAGGGACCCTCCGATGCCAAAGTTAGGACAGGTAAACTAGGTCTAGTAGAGCGTAAGGTATCTAGTGTGTATTTTGTGCATATCTTTCATCGTAGAGAATGCTCCTATTTATAACATTTTCGTCATAGAGACATATGTCAATGTCTTTGTAATGTAGTTGCGTGTAGCGGAAGAGATCCTTTTCCGAAAAGGCTCATGATTGTCCTCCGGGATCCTTGGCAAAGACTTCAAATAATTTTCTTCCGATAATATCTCCAAGTGGTTGGGGTCCGAGGAGATCAAGGTAGATGGTTGAGGCCAACTTACAGGTCGGCTAGGTTGAGATCTTGCAAGCCAAGCTGAACTGTCAATTGTGGGTTGGGCCCTTCTTCAAGGTAGGTTGGGTTGATACTCCTAGTCTTCCACGGTCACAACAGTGGAACACCAGCCCGAGCCAAGGACAACGCTTGTGGTAGATGCCTGGACCATTCGTAGAGGTCGTGCTCGACAGTTGTGAACCAGTCGGGTCCAAGCAACTTTCCTTTAAATGCTATGTTCTCTCTCATTCATCAACTTGGTCAGTCTATTTTTATCTATAATAAGAAGCATGTGGGCGTGTATGGGGCCAGAAAAGTCAACCTCGTGGGTGCCTTTGTGGGAAAACTGGACCGTTAGAAACGATGATAATCTCTCCACGCTCGACTCACAGTTTTGACACACTAAACAAGTCGGCCCGCGTGATGTTTGGGTCACCGCATGCTTATAATGATTTTACTTGATGAATGGTGGGATAATCATACGTGTGAAATGTTGGAATGTGTGCTTCTTCTTTCTCTCACTCAAGCAAGTTCGTATTTGTATCCCCGTCTTTAACATCAAGACCAAAGATCATGCACACGTGCAAATGCTGCAGATGCATGAGATCTTGACCAGAAAAATTTTAAATCTGTATTCTTTTGTAGATTTCAACCTGTTATAATGATATAATGGTCCATTCCTTGGTAATAATGTTATCTATGCTTGTGTGATGATTTTATCAACCTAATAGGATTTCATTGATAGTAAACTAACCTAAAATTCATTCAAGTTATAATATTTTTCCGCGAGGCCTTAAAACTTTAAGATAAGTTACTCATGCCTTAAGTAACTTATATTTGTCTATGCTCACTAAGTTTAAGTGATAGAGTACATTTTAAATAAAAAAGTTACTGATAATTGATCTTAAACCAAACTTATCTCAAATAAGTTATTTTCTTTTTAACACGCACCTGTGCACTCGTCGTAGTGGGTTTTCACTGCCTGTGGGTACTCAAACCCCAGACCTCGTGTTGAAACTCCTGGGAGTCTACGACTCTCAAGGCAAGGATAAGGACCCAAATAAGTTACTTATCTACTGCTATAAGTAGAAAAAGTAACTTATTTTATGGTATCCAAATGGGCCCTAAACTTCCCTAAGAAGTGGACTGATCTGCATTTACAGTTGCATTTCTAGCCATTCTTTCTTTGTATTTGTCAATGTTGAAGTTGATGATTTTTTTTTTCCTCTTTTGAAGTACTAGGGGTCTTCATCAGGAATATCCCTTGTCGCCTTTTTTCTTCACCCATGCTACTGAAAATTTTCTTCCTCCATGACCAAATGTTGGGAGAGTGGTTTGATTAGATTTTCTTTTTTCAAGGATTGTGTCTCTATCACTCATCTTCTCTTTGTTGATGATCTCATGGTTTTCATTGATCGGTGCTAACCCCCATTCCGTAATGAACCTTAAGTGCTTATTCTTTGAGTTTAGCAAATACTTAGGCCTGGAGATTGATTTTGAGAGGAAAAAAAAAAAAACTGACATTATCTTCTCGGATTCCTGCCTATGCAAAGATGCCATAATGGTCATCTTTTCCGTTAAAGAAGTGAGGCTCCCAATCAAGTATTTGGGACTTCTTTTGTTTTCAACGTGCCTCCATCTTATGGACTAAATCAACTAATAAATTCAACAAAAGATTTGGTGGTTGGAAAGCTGGCTTGCTATCTTTCCATATATATAGACTTGAGTTGATGAGATCTACACTCCAGCCTTCATATTTTCGAGTCCAATGTTATCCTTCTCCCAAAGCATTGTTTCTCCATTCTGAAAAATTGCACTAAGACCTTCCCTTATAATAACTCTAAACTTCATTCTATCAACTGAGATCAGATTTGCAAGCCTAAAAATGAGGGGGGCTTATGCATTTTTCCTTTGGAGATCACTGCTAGTGCCTGCTCAAGCAATTCTGAAAAATCTTAAATGAATACCAAACACTTTGGGGGTTCATGAGAAATACATTAGAGGTAACTCTATTAGGACCCTAAAATAATCTGATTTGAAAATTTTATTCATTCTCCTTCCAGTGGGAGTGGACCTTTTTTTGAAGGTTATCATTCTATTTCCAAGTTCTCAATCAAAAGAGTTGGGATCGGGCTGATGAGATTAACTGTTTAAATTAATAAATCATCAGTCCACATGTTGAACATTCCACACATCAACAAAAACCATTAAAAAAAATAAAAAAAATAAAAAATAAAAAATAAAAAAAATCCATATGCACGCATACAGGCACAGTATACTAGCTGCTTGTGTATGTAAATGCAAGTGTAGGCCACAATGTATATGGCCACAACCATGAAAATAGATAGATTAGACAATTATAGCTTCCAATATTGAAAGCTGAGGTTAGAGTATCCTTTACCCAGAGAGAGGCCAATGGAGTTGCAGATAGGCTTGCGAAGTGGGGAAGCCTTTCTCAAACAAAGCAGATTTTTGTTGATCCTGTGAACTTGCTGCACATTATCCAGGGGACTCTGTTCCTTGACAAAGTGGGGCCAGGGAATATTCGGGTGAGCTAAGCTGCCCCGGCTTCTGTGTTAGATAGCTACGGGATACGATAGGTAGGCCCAGCCTTTTTATGGTAGGCTGGACCCCAAAAAATAAAAAATAAAAAATTCCAATATTGGACATTTGTTTGTCTAATTTAGACCACCTATTCTTTTTCCTTTACCATTCCTTTTGATTTCCACAGTTTGACACCTAGGATCATTCAGTTGGTATGATTTTCAAGTTGTCACTGACTTATAATGGACCTTATTTATCTGGATGGTTTCAATTGAGAAACATAAATGCGTGGCTACACGTATACACATGCATGGATTTTAATACCCTGTAAGCGTATGGAATGAATTGTTTCAAATTGTGCTTTCACATAATCGTACATATGCATGGATGTGAATAGCGGCCAAAAGCATATTAAATGAATCCCTTCAAACTGTATGTTTACTGATGCAACACTTCATCCTGTCTAATAATGTAAAAAACAGGTATAAGAGCGCAAGGAAATTCATAATGGAGTGAGAATTTGCCTGATGTTCGTCCCTACCTAGAAAACAATGACAGCATAAGGCACTGTTTTGATGTACTTCGATTTGGGTGTACTGAATATTCCGTGCAAAGGTAGGCATCCATGTCTTTGCTGTGTTTAGTGCACCAAGGCCAAGTTAGCTTCAGCCCTTGTTTGTTGGTGAGGTAAGGAACAGCACCTGCCTGTTCTCATTCCAATTTAGGATAGATTTGGCTGCACAAATGGATTCAATTGCAAGCATTCAATTTAGTCAAGAGGAAACTACAATGATTAATGATGTTTCCTGGTGAGAGTAATAAAGACATAGCAATCAAATTGTTGCAAGTTTCTTTCATAAGTTATGTACCTGATCCTCAATAGTAGCAAGGAAACTACATTTTGATTTTTTCTTTTTCTTTTTTTTAATTTTTAATTTTCACTTTAATAAACTAAGAACTGCATTTCGATCAGACCAGAATCCTCTACAGCACCTGCCGTATAGAGGGGATACAAGACCTGATCTATGGCGGTAGTGTATGTGACATCCGCTCTATCGATCAAGTTGTCCTTCCCTGTTAGGCTCCAGTAAAAAATCAGCCTGATCCACAACTCAGGTGGGCCACACCCCAGGGAATAATGGTAAGGGGACATCAACCATAGGTTAGTGTGTATGGCCTACCATAAATGTGTTTATTCCAACCAATTCACCTTTTCATTAGATGTGTCTCAACAAGATGAAGGGAAACTCCACAAACCATCCTGTCCACTGAAGCTCAGACTGGCTGCACCTCGTGAGCTTTAGAGGTTTTAGGCATAATTTACATTGTTCCCCACGATGTGACCCACTTGAATTTTGGACCTGGTTGATTTTTGAACTGTACATTGAACATGAGAGGTGCTCTTGATGGACAGTGGAATTTAGACAGAAAACACAGTAAGCTACGAAGAACTCAGCTATCATACTGTATGTGATGCATACAACAAGTGTTGTGGGGGATTCTGGTCCTCTTCAATAAGATAACGCATCCAAACTCACACACAGATAGGGCTGGAAATCAAGCATACTCATCAAGTAACAGGGGTATAACCAAAGGTAAGTAGATAGAATGAAAGGTCATCTTAAATGAAAGAATGATTTAAAAAGAAACAAGGGAGAAGCAGATGATAAGAAAGTGAAATTACATTGTAATAAGTTCTGCCATCTGGAGAGCCTACATAATTCTGCAATTATGCCTGTTTTTTTATTTTTTATTTTATTTTTATTTTTTATTTTTTATATTTTTAAATAGTTATATGAATTTTGTTAAATGGTAAAGAATGATAATTAGAAAACAAAACTAAATTGATGAGGAATTTGTTCACTCCCCAAGTATTGGGTTGTGATGTAGTAATAAACTCGGTAAGACCGAGGTCGAATCCACAGGGACTGATACCTGTACGTTATCTAAAACCAAGTAGAACTAGAACTAGACTAAGATGTGATCTAACCAAATAGAATTTTAAAGAATAATTGTGGAATAATTATCTAAAACTTTAAGGAATTCAGAGGAAGGAAACTACGGATTCAGAAGATCCACTTGTAGAGATCAGGGAGATCTTATGCCTGCATCAAGGATTATGGAATTCAAACTGAACTTTACTTGATTTGGTTTTCAAGAGATGAAAGGTATATGAATTAGAATGGATTCCATCACCAAACCATACCCAGGAGACGATGTTAACAACAGAATTAAACTAATCACCAACCAATCAACATGCTATGAAGGTTAGGAAGGGTACTATCATCCAATCATGCCCAGGAGATGATGGTGAACAACAGGGCCTCTTGACATCATAAACATCAAAAGAGAAAATGAGATATTCAAAGCCATTGCAAACCCATTGTAATTTCAGTCACAACAGACCATTAAAGACTGAGAAAATATTCTTTTAATAATTAACTTAAAACCAAGTTCAGTTCAGAAATTCAAATTAAACACATGAGATAGTGTCTCCCATCTCGCTACAGGCTTCACGTCTTAGCCCTAGCTAAGAGGATTAGCCACACATGAATGGGCTGAACATTTAAAAAAATAAAGGAAATATAAATGAAAAGAAGAGAAAAACTAGGCTCCTCTCTCTTTCTCCCACGTCCCAACTTCACAGCCGACCTCTCTTTTCCTCAGCTTTTCTTCTGCCTAAAACGAAAACTGATCTTCAGCTCTCCCTTTCACGTCCAACCTTACCAATTGAATACTCCTCCCCATGTTCCAGCCTCCTCTCTTTATAGAGCTGTCTTCCGAGAGCTGCTGCAGAGTCCTACCAGAGATAGGTTGCGGAGATAGTCCTTACGCAGCCTGTTTGCAATGGAGCCGGACTCCCTGTTTACGCCAAAAAGGATTAAGGCCTTGCATCTGTGATGACTGGTGGGCCTTGGATTGATGTTGGACGAGAAATCCGACCCGTCCATCAGTTTCCCCTCGAAAACCCAGTGAAATCTGATTGGTTTTGGATCTGCTTCGTGGTGAACCACGAATTAGTTCAGTTCACCGTGAGTCTTCCGATTGGACGGTCGAAATCCAATTAAAGCTCTCTTCTGCAAGTCCACCACCTAGGCGAGGGAGGTAGGGCCCGTGGGAGTCCACTGGACGGTCCAGATCGGACCGATCGCTTCAAAGGGTGGCCCACAACAATCCACCGCAGGCTCTGTTGCGAAACAGAGCCTGCGCGTTGCGGCGCTGTGATGGTCGGCGGACCATTTTTTTGATGCCCAGTGTAGAATCCCCTCCGACCATTCGATTCTTGTCGGAAAACCACTAAGATTTGGCTGGTTTCATGCTGGATTCGGTGTGGCCCATGCGATCTTTTCTCCCACTGTCCATACCTGCGTTTTCATGAAATCTGCGTGTGTTTGCGTGCATGGGACTATAAGGACAGCTAGGATGAGATTATGCCCACCCTGAGGAGAGTACGGATGGTTCAGATCTCCCAAATGGATGATGGATGGGCTCCACTAATGAAAAACGGACGGACAGCGTCCGTCCGCTGTTGATGCGGAAGAAGAAGACGGGTCAGCCCGTCTTTGACCAGGCTGACCGTCCGGTGCGGTGCGGGCAGCTGTACCTTATGTACACGCGTTGTACATGCGGAGTCCACTGTGATGATCGTGAGAAATCCGCTCCGTCCATCCGCTTTGACACGTGGTTTAAGGCGTTGAGACCAAAATTGGAGTATATCCAGATATCAGGCGGGCCCCAAATCAAGATTTTAGGGGCTGATATGTCCGTTGGGCCACTTCTGGAGGGATCTGAAGGTTGAAATTCGCCATGTACGGTTAATTTGTGGGTCCTTGGCCATGTATGGAGTTTTGAGCTGAACGGGTGGTGGGAACCTCGTGATCTTGCATTCTGGCTGACTTTCAAGCCGCTTGAGCTTTAGTTTCTCGATTTTCGTGGATCCTTGGCGTGTAATTCCGTTGATCTTGGTCTCCTGGAGTCCATCCCATGCTTTGGTGTCATCAGAGCATTAAATCCATGCTTTAAGCATCCTTTTTCAGTCCATGCTCGTAAATACACTCTGCATCACAAACACAATTAAATCAGGCCATTAAACGATATCATGCTTGTAAATTCATGCAATAACTAGGTCTGATATGCAATATTTGACCCACAACAGAATTATAAGGACCAGATGCATAAGACCGCAAACTGTCTCCTAATGAGCAAGTTTATACATGGACAAATGATCCTGACCGTTGATATGAAAGAACTTAGAAAGGAATGATTGTCCCTAGCAAATCTCCTAGATGAAAATATTGGAACCATTGGATTAGCTGTTCATATACAAATAGTAAGGGGGTAATACGATAAAGGTACAAAATAACATGCAGAAATATGAAAGAATCATCAAGTCTCTAAAAATACTGACACTGGCATTGGTGCTCATATCAAATGTTTTAGATTACTGAAATGTGGGGTTGTACAAGGTGGATCTGTCATGACGCTGTTCATATTCTGATGCATCAGGGCTCTATAATTCCTCAACAAAATTGCATCTTAATATTGAAGTTCTAGAGAAAAGAAACACAATCATAGCATTGTCACCCCTGTTCTGGAATAAGAAACCTCAAGGATGAAATATTTCTAGCATTTACCTACTAGTTTCTCACCATTGATTTGGTTGTTGAAAGGATTCTTGGTTTGTGATGTAGAGCGTGTCGCGGACAGTTTCATGGCCAAGATGGATCAGAAAAGGCCCGGTCAACAACAGAAGTGATCTGGACCGTCGGCACTTAGATCGGGCATATCTCACAATCCGGAATGAGTTATCAGGCGTAAAATATATGATTTTAGGATAGAACGAGCTACTTTAGCCAACCAATCCCGCTATGCGGGGTTATGCAGCCCGAATTTGCGAAATACCCCTGGATCGACGGTCGTTTCCCTGTTTTAATTTCGTTTTTACTATAAATAGTAAGTTTTAGTTTGATTATAACTCTTCATTCGTCGGGCTTTAGGAGTTGTGTCCAACATGAAAGGAGCTTAGAATAATTAGGAGAACGGTTTGGTGAAGCAAAATAGGACACTTACTATTTTTGGCCGAAAACCTTGCACACTAGTAGACATCATGGCCGTCTATAAATAGTAAGTTTACTATTTATAGTAAGTCGCGGATTCTAGGAGTTTTAGTTGTAGTTTGATTCTATTTTTTTTTCTAATTTCTTGGTACCCCTATTTAAAGGGTTGTGAACTTGTTTTTATGGATTAATCAATTTCGAATTTATTAGAATTTATTTCTAATTTCTGCTTTCTTTCCTCATGGATTCGAGAAGTCTCTGTGAGGAGTCCAGAGAAGCTCCGTGGATTCGAAGTAGTTATCCTCATCATGTTCATCCCTACGTCAGTTTGAAGCAGTGTAATTTTCATATAAGAAAGTACAAGAAATACAAGTTAATAAACCTAATAAAAAAGATTACCAAAATTTGATAGGTTCTATTAGTGAACAGTAGGAACCTCCTTGGTGATACTAAGGCTGTTCTTATGTGATTCGCTTTATATTTATGTTATGTTTCTGATCTTATTAAGGCATGTTTGGATGAAATCACTTTCTCATTTTTAAAAAAAAAAAAAAACAAAAAAATTGTCCAGACAACTGTTAATGTATGAAACAAAGCTCAATGCAATATTCCTAAGACCAGGATTTTTATTTTTTATAGAAAGGTAGGTGCACACCACCTGAAATTTGATTGAGACATGAATGGCTTTACATCCATTCGGGTGGGCCTAACAAAAAGAAACCAAGCCACACCTATCATATAACCTATCCAAAACAAAACATATACTTAGACATGAGGAACACCAACATACTCATACACAATGAAAGCATATTTTCAAGTGAAGACACGAGCTTCTCCTTTATCAACACATCCTAATATTATATGAACCAAGATAAATGAAGTTCCTACAAGACACATGATTTAATACTAGCATACAACATGGAGATTATGAAAGAGTTTATAAAGTAATTCAATTAACAAAAGATGCCAATCCACCAAGTAATTAAGAGTAAGCAATAGAAAATAAAATTTGATTTAATTTAAATCACATGCCCGTAAGAAATCACATAAATCAATTAAAACTAGGCCCAATGGAAGGATATAACTTCCAATTTAGTATAGGCACGTTCCACACTGAAGGGACAGATTTGTAAGTTTTATGTTTAGAATTAAGAAGGTAAAAATATGAAATTTGAAAAATTAAAGTTCATGAGAATTGAAGATTTTGGAATTTGGGTTTTTAGAAGTATGAGAAAATATGAAATTGAAGATCTAATGGAAGGGAAAAGAGGAAGAGAAGAGAAGAAGAATAATACATTTCGAATAAGAGAAAGATGAATGCTGTACCTTGGGGAATCCACCACCAAACAAGGTTCTACCCTGCCATAATTCAATTAGAAGAGAGTTTCTCACAAACCCTAAAACACAAGGAGGAAAATTTATTCACACAAGATAGCTTCTCTCGTTTTTCTTTCCTCTCAATAACATCACTAGGGTTGGAACTCCACCCCCTTGTGCTTTTATAATTAAAAATTCAGCATAATTACTAATATGCCACTCACTTAAATAAAGTAGCTCATCATCCAAAATAAGAAAACTAAAACACTTATTATCAATCTCAACCATCAAATAAATCCTAAAAATAACAAAAAATACCAAAAAAAATATCAGAGTCCAAGGGCCTGGATCTGAAAGATTTGGTAGCTCAATGACCCGATCGACAAGATCCAATAATTGGATCATCACAAAATAAAAATCTTATGACTAGGGGTATACATCGAGTCGAACTGAGCCGAGTTGGCCTCGGCTCGGCCACTCGCTGACCTCAGCTCGAACTCAGCTTGGCTCGGTCCTCGAGCATGACTAGCCATCTCAGCTCGGGCCAGTTCGAGCCGAGTTCATCTATGCAGCATTTTCACAAACACCTGGACTGCACATTTAAAATCCCATTGTTTTAGTAAAATAATATAAATGGTTTTACAGGCATTTTATCAAACACCTTCTAAGCAACATAAAAATCAAGAATAGAAGGGTATTTGTTTCATTGATGTGTTAGAATGGCAAGGTACATATCCTACCTTTCTTCTACATATCCTGCCTTCCCTGCCATCGTCCAAGCACAGCATGCTAGTCAGGGTACATATCTTGGCTTCCTTACCATCGTTCATATCCTACCTTTCTTCTACAACCATCTCTTCCTTACCATCGTCCATATCCTGCACATCATAACACAAGCATCTCTTCCCTGCCACACTCGTTGAGTCATTTCATCAAACACTTGGTGAGCAACATCAATATCAAAGTAACCAAGTCACCGAATTGGTTCGATCCGAGTTCGATTTGAGTTGGGTTCGATCTGAGTCAAGTCGAGCTTGGGCCAGCTCAAACTTGATCGAACTCATTTTCGAGCTAAAAAAATTAGCTCGACTCGGCTCGAACTCAGCTTCGAACCAAGTCGAATCGAGCTTTTTTCAAGTTGAGTCAAGCGAGCTAACCGAGCTAGCTCAGTTCGTGTGCACCCCTACCTATGACTAAAATGGTCTCCTAAGCAGCCCACATGCATTATCCCAAAATAAGGTCTTCTTGATGTATGTTCAATGCATGTGGGGTCTTTAAAATGGCGCGACAGGCCTCATCTAGAACTCGTCTCCATTCCATAAAAAAAAGTTGCACTAATGTGAGTGGTCGTCTCCGTCTCCGGTACACCTGAGTAGGTCCTTTGATGTCCCCATTAATTTTCCTCGGTTGGGGAGATTTCGCCTCTGGCGAAATAAAGCTGCAGTGATACTCGAGGAGATCAAGGTCTCATCGCTGAAGCTCCGCCTTTGTAATCAACGTATTGTTTGACTTTAGTCTGCCCTTCTACTTGATAAGGTGGTACTGGTAACCGCCGTGTCGTTTGAAAACCGCTTCTTCATATAAGATGACCTCTATCTCTTTTCTTCTCATAGGTATGGATGGTACAGATGGTAAAGCTTGAGAAGAGGGATCAAGTAATGACCATGGGTTTTTGGACAGGTCAGGGGCATCATCATCAAAGTTCATGTGAGGGTTAGGAGAAGGTCCATGAAACAGTACAAGATCTTCCAACTTAAATGTGAAACTTATACCCATGTTAGGTAGAAGATCTAACAAGTAAGCATTCAAACCCAGTCTTTTCAAGATTTTATATGGTCTAACATTACGGGCTTGTAATTTTTTTATGGTACTCTGTGGAAACCTTTTTGGACGTATTTTAATCATGACTTCATCACCCATAACAAACTCTTTAAACCTATGGTGTGAGTCAGTAATCATTATGTATGTATCATTACTTATATTGATTCTTTTTCTAATCTACACATGCAAGTTATGCATATGTTTTGTAGATACATGTGCAGACTCTAAAGGCCTATGGAACACAGACATGGGTATGCAATCTATAGGGGTCACAGGCTCATCTACTTATCTTTTTGAATCCACTTCCTTCCCAAGACTCATTTGATCATGATGAAGGTTTGGTAGAGTCAATGCATGAATGTCCCGCGCAGGTGTAAGCTCATCCAGTATATATTTCTCTAAAATAACAAAACTGGACTCCTCCAATACCGGACTCACTTCAGATGGTAACTCTACACTACCCTCAAGTGTAACCTTAGGTGGCATCTCCATAATAACCTTAGGTGTGTCCTCACTTGCTACATGGACACACAACGTCAAGTCAATTTTAGTTTCTCTTTTAGACTCTTTAGCATTAGTTACAGGAAGAGACTCAAGCTAGAGTTTCGTCACACCTTCATGACCACGTTTCTTGACATCCTCCTTTTCTGAGGTCCT
Organism: Magnolia sinica; assembly: GCF_029962835.1. NCBI lineage: Eukaryota > Viridiplantae > Streptophyta > Magnoliopsida > Magnoliales > Magnoliaceae > Magnolia > Magnolia sinica. The sequence goes on from NC_080584.1 coordinate 53,752,925, forward strand.
TTTGGACGGGAGAGGCTTCAAGACAATCCTTTTGCCTTCATATATAAAATGAACACGTATTCGAGCAACCGAATAATGTTGCGTCCCTGTCATACAACCAAGGCATGCCCAAAATGATGTGGCCTATATCCATAGGCAAAACTTCACATCATAACCTGTCCATATAGGAACTAAATTAGATGGGAATGAGATAACACTGAAAAACCAGAATCGAAGATGCGTCAACCCATGAGACTCGATAGGGCTGAGAGTGAGGAATGACTAGCATACCTAAGCGGCCTATGGTACCAGCAGAGACCACATTGATGCAACTGTCACTATCAATGATCACCTGACAGTTTTTGCCACCACACTTGACATACATATGGAAAATTGAAATCTCGTGCCAATCATCACTTTCTAAAATCTGGCTTAAGGCGTGGCTAATAATTGCGAGTAACACAATCTCAATTTGATCCCTGACTTGTGATTAGACACCTTCCTTAGTGTCAGAGTTCGTCTGAAGGGAGGCTTCAAGCTGATTGACATGAAGCAATTGGTCTTACACCAACTAAATCAAACAAATCTATCTTATCAATTATCCCTAGCATAATCTATCTTATTAATTATCCCTAGTATAATCTATCTCTTACTTTCTTTAGCATAGCCAAATCCTAATCTTATATTAGGAGTAGTACTAATTAATCCAGTAGCTATAATCCTTAGCAATAATTCAAGTCTATATATGTTTATATGGATGAATCCTATTTCAATACAAACATATCCTCGATTTTGAAAAGGTACTTTACAGTTACTCCTTGTGATGAACTCTAAGTGGGCGTTTGGCGCATGGTATTAGATAGATTTAAGTGGGATAGGATTGCATTTGGTCCCATGGAATTACATTTGGTCCCATGCGGGATTTTCGTGAAATTTGAAATCCACCACACATGTGGGCCCCACATTTGCATGTGTTTATCTATGCTGTCCATCCATATACACCATTTATACGTGACATTTCATTATATATGTGTACAAGTAACTGACATCCATTGTGAATTTGGTTAGTTGATTACAATTCCATGGCCACCAAACATGATTTTGCTTAATTAAGTGTTTTTCATGTAGCAAGATTTTTATCCCAAAGGATTGGATGGCAATAATACGATGATATTTCCATACATGTAATCACTGTGCAATAATGGTGTTAATCCCATCTAATACAATTCAATATCATTTGACTCCACGGACCAAACAAGCCCAGAGTGTTTCCTTTTTGTTTATTTTTAAATATGAAAGTCGTCTTCTATGAAAGACCAGGTGCAACACATTTTCAATGAACGAATTCTACCCTTGATAATTGTATGATCACCTCAAATCTCAAATAGCTTAAGAGCGGCTGAATAGGCAGCAGCAATCTCCTCATATCTTGATAATATACCATCGAGTTCGATATATCCGCCTATCTTGAAGCTTGGGTTTCGGTCAGAATTATTCGGTACAATTGGTTTTGGCAGACCCGCACATTTCACACGTGACCGAATACTGAAAGTGAGAGAGGGAGCAACAGGGTCCAAATAACTCAGTGACGTCAACACACCGTGGAGCAATCCGCTTCTGCGTTCCAGTAGCATGATGCGAGTGGTCTGTAACCTGGGTTACACGAATCCCCTGTAACCTTAAGCTCTGTGGGGCCTACGGTAGTTTCTGTTTTATATCCTATCCGTCCCAAGTCGCAGACAGAAAACTCAAGTGGGCCAAACTGCGGAAACAGTGCGGACGTAAACAGAGTAGCATGCGCCGTCGATTCTATGCAATGTTATACTATCGACGATGATTGCTATTGTTCCTCCAACGGGCCACCAGTAATGAACGGTGCGATCAAAAGTAAAAATGTCTGCAATATGTTTGTTGATATGCCGAAGAGTGGAGATCATCATCAACCGGTGAAGCGAGCAGAAGCGTCTTCAACTGCTGCCCGGCATTATGCTAATGATTCCGACGAGGGCGAATCGAATGTTGACAGGATTAAGGTTAATCCGGCCAGCAACTGTTCGTTGAAAAGCTTGACAGAAACCACATATCTTGTTCCTGTCTTTGACTTTGTCGCAGTGCGATAGATTGGAAGAACAGTTAACATGGACATGGAAACACAAGCGGATCCAGGAACATTCACGTGCTTTGTTGCCACTCATATTAGGATGGTGTTTTTACTCAAGAGGCAATTACATTCATCAGACCGGTGGTTGCCAATTACAATCAGGTTTGTAGTGTTTTAGATTGTTGATGATAATTCCTCGGCACCATGAAACCCAATTTATGGAAAATTCCAACGCTACTTTTTCATTTTCCATTGACTGTATTTAAAGACCCTGGTTGCAATGCAAACAGGTTGAGCCATACCATTGTTGGACCCTTCCAACCTTTCTCTGGTGAACCATGCACCTCGGGCGAGCCTTCATAGCATTTCTCTGTCTATACCCTCTTCAATATTCAAAAATTTCCTATCTGTAGGCTATTTTGATGATGCATATACCTGAAGGTATTCTAACTCTGCGGCATGATGTGGAGATCCAATGGATGAATCTGGTGCTCATCTGGACACTACTGTGATGGACAATGACCCAATAGCCATATGCTGAGAGGATGACTCTTGACCCCTAATTTGTGAAGTTGAATGTGAAGCAATAAAATAATTCATTTTCCTCTATGATTGAAGTTGGTTCGGAGATACTGATAGTCATATATACCATTTAAGTTCACAGATTATGGAATGCGATCCATAAAATAAAAGAATCAAGAAGGTGGACAGTCCTGATGATACCATAGATGTCTGCATGACGCATGCTGGATACTAGGTTTAAAGTATGGTCCAAAACCTGTACATGTCCCCCAATGCATTCTGGTATCACACATGAACGTGTCTTGGCCCCATATCGCCCAAAACAGCCCAATAGGGGAGCGATATAGGCAATATCAGTGGTGAATGATAATTTACGTATCACAACCATTTCAAACCTAGGCTGGATTAGCCTGAGTCATGTTATGGGGAAATACATAACATCATGTTATGGGGAAATACATAACACCTTTCAGTACTGGTTTGGTAGCACAAGCAACAAACAAACTTAGGTTACAAACAAACAAACAAACTTAATTTACATATCACTGCCATTTCAAACCTTGTCCCTTGATCAGCCCCAATCGTGATATTCGCAAAATAAGATGCAGAACACCTTTCAGCAAGATTTCCCAATGACCACCATGACTAAGTAGCCTGCGACATTCAACTTCTATTGGATAGTTTGAAGCCAAAGACAACTGAATTCTAGTGCTCTTTCATTTGCTGAGAAGCCAAAGCTGCTTCCTCTTGACTGGAGGAGGAAGCTGGAGAAGGGTTCTCTTCATCAAGCTGAGCAGAGTTTCTTTTGAGGATGCCTCCGTGAGTAAGCAAAACCCACAAATGTGTGATGAATTCTCCACCGTTGGCTAGACTTTCAGCATGGGCCATTTCATTATCTGATGGAGCAAGGAACAATATCATCTCCGCCCAAAAATCTGCCAATACCTTCCATTTTCGCCCTTCATCTGGTAGCAGTGACAATAGTTGTTTCCCAAGTTTGATGCCCTTTTCTACTATAGTTTCACCGTTCTCCATTTCCTTCAATTTCTTATGCACCTCAGTCTGGGATTTTCTGCATTTTTTGAGTAATTTTCTTGTGTCTGATATTGTTGCATCAAATAATATTTCAGTAGCATCAGGAGGATCAGGCAACAACGATGGAGCGAAAGCTACCAAGTAGGCACAATATCCAGATATGCTGGTGGCGACAGCACGATCTGGTTCTACCTTACCTGAATTCTTTTCCTTTTTCTTGCACTTTGCATCATGCTCCATGACACAAAAGGCGGTAGCGACGTGCCAAACGAAGATGGTGTATGTGTTTGAATCGAAGCTGCATGCCCAAGAGAGCTCTGCTTCTACCTCGTTTTTCCTCAAAGAAGACACCCCATTTGTCAATCGACGGCCATTATCTAGCAATGTATCAATAACAGCTTTCTTCACATCCATAGACAGTTCTACAGAGTCACTGGCTTTCTGCCCTCTCCTACGCTTATCTATAAAAGCATGACACAGAAAGCAGCATCGTGTAGGGCGGTAATTGAAAGAAGAAAGAAGAAAGTACTGCCCCATTTTCTTTCTCCAGGGTTTCAATCTCATAAACGGAGGATGGCAAACGAACCCCAGCACTCCCTCCCACTTACTCTGTTGCAAGAAGCGCTTCCGGACATATTGGCAGAGCAACCATACCTTGGTCCAATCTGAAAAGGCAACACTGAAGAATTGCAAAATCTGCATTATGACAAATACACCTATCACTACACAGGTGCCCAAAACATGCGTACGGGTGGGTTCATCGAGGGAAGGTGGTTCACAGAAATTGCTGACCCAGTCTTTGCCTTCCATGTAACAACCATTCAACCACCGATCGTCTATGTTGCATACTCTTATGTCACGAAAGCCTTTCAGGTGTGGTACATAACTCATAAGAGGTATTGCAATCCAAATGCTAGCTCCCAACATAAGGATTTCTGTGATCACATGGAATACAGTTGTACTGAAGAATGTCCTCCTATCACTAAAGATTACAGGGAAAACGGAGTAGAAGTAATCGTAAAGGAATGATAGCTCTACTTCGATGACTTGAAAGGCTCTTTCGTGATCATTATTTGAGAGGAGCCCATAGCGTACAAAGTTCCAAGTCTTCAGAAGATGAGATTCGTGCAAAGGGTATCTCCTGAATCGACGCACAAGCATCTTGAACAAGGCAAATGAGAGGCACATGTTTTTCAAATGCCCACCTCTATTGGAGAGAAGTGGCATGTTTTGGCAGTCCCATATATTCTCTATGGTGACAATTCCACAATTGATGTGATCCATTTTCCATTGCTCATTGCTTACCACTTCTGCTTTCTCTTCTCCCATGACCAAATAGTTGTATCCCTTCATGTGGACGGGATCTGTCTCGCTGCTTATATCTTGTTCACGTCTCATGAAGTCAGCAAGAAGTTTAGTTCTCCTTCTTAACACAATCGATGGTGAGTACCTAGAGTTCATGAGTATCAGTCTAGCGCCAAACTTGATGGCAGTAAGTACCAAAATCACTAGAAGCGGGCATTCGAACACTTTCTCATGATGATGCAGAGAATACAACCAACAAGCCAAATAGAGGAGAATGACTTCCTGCAAGGCGCGTGACTTTCTTTGCTGGTTATCTTGGTTGCTGTAGAGCGTGGAGTTGGCAGTTCCGTAAATGAGGAGGAAAAGCATGGCCCAGATTGCAAACATCTCATTAAGGTACGGTGCTGATTGCATCAGACCAAGGGTGTATGATATGATGTAGAAAGGCAGAAAGTAGGCTGCCCATAGGGCCCCTTTGAGAAACTTGTTGCGACAAAGACGCTTGTATGAGCCAAAGAAGATGATGATGGCGAGGAGCAAAAGACTGGAGATGACAAGTACCACCACATATGCAGGTCTGTCATAATCACCCTTAAGGAGACCTTTCACATCGAGTAATTTAATTCCAAATGTTCCTCCTGTGACTCCGGTGCAAATCTCGACGGACTTATTGACGCGATCATGAACGATTGTTGACTCCATGCATTCCTTCTTCGTTCACTCCCTCTGGTCCATCTATCACACTGCACCCACCTTAGAGAAATCAATATTCACCTTACTTTTGCTTTGAGAAGCCCCTCCACGTGATGATCCAGACCGTTCATTTGATAGATTCCAACAGAGATGGGCCACAATGGAAAATGTAAATAATTAGGGATGCTCACCATCCATAAGAAAGTGAGTTTGGAACAACAATCCAAGAACAAACTGTTTCATGTTGAGGATCACTGATGAGTAACATCTTCTTTCGGGAGGCCCATCTAATCCTTAACCTTTCGCATGAACAATCTCAATCATCACGTGGTGCTGCAGACGATTTCAACCAACATGTGCAAGAGCCTACTTCTCATCGTTATCTGGTGAGTAATTAGAACCTCAAATTAGAAGATCTTACGCATCTATATTTAAATATTTTACAGGCAATTGATCGAAGGACCTCTTGTCTCGGAAACTTGGAAGCCCTCTCATCTATGGTGTTGAGAGAATCCATGTAACGATGTGTAAGTCTGACCGCGTGCTATGTAACTATGTGTAAGTGAAACTAGGTGAGCGTGTCCTTGTGTATAGTAAGAGGTATCTCTATGCAAAGAATCCAGTCCAATCGGTTGGACCGTACATCTACTTTGGTAAGTGGTGAATAATTAATCTTGTTACTATGAGGAAATGACAATTAATAAATAAAGGGAAGGAAAAGGTTCACAGCTCAGGCAGGCCTACCATGGTGTTCATTTGACAACTATCCCATCCACCAGGTGCCTCACCCCATAATACGCTCAAGGCCCAAAAATTAAGCCCCATCTATGATTCAGATGGACCACATTATTGGAAAGAGTATACAAGGCCATCCAAACTATAACCCTTAGTGTGGCCAACCTAAATCACAGATGGGCCTTATTTTTGGGCTCCTGGCCTATATTTTGTTTTGGCATCTAATGGTTGGAATGGAGTTCATATGTTTCCATTGCTGTGGCTCCCTTGATTAACCATCATGGTGGGCCCTGTAAGAATTAAGGGCCAGCGTCTCTATCAACTGTTTCCATTGCTGTGGCTCCCTTGATTGAATCAAGGGGCAGCCTCATTTTTCGGCCTTGGATTACATAGCTAATCACTGAAAATGGTCTCGGATACACATCACGGTGGTCCTCTAACACAGTGGCCCAAAAAAAAAAAATAATAATAATAATAAATAAATAAAAAAATAATAATTTAAAAAAAAAAAAAAAAAAAGATGAAGAAGAAGAAGAAGAAAAGAAAGGGTGAGCATTCCCTAAAATTCCCTTTTTTCGACTCCAAATGCATTGCGTAGCACAACACCCCAGTTGCTGTATTGTGTGATTCTGGAAAAGCTCTGTAAGCCCACCATGATGTACATGTTTTGTCCACGCTATCCATCCATTTTTCCAGCTCATTTCAGGGCATGAGCCCAAAATTAGGTAGGTTCAAGTCTAAGGTGGACCACAACACACAAAACAATGTTAATTGAATGCCACCGCTAAAAACTTCCTAGGGCCCAATGTAATGTTTATTTCCTATCCAACTTGTTAATTAGGGCACACATGCCATGATGAAGGGAAAATACAAATATCAGCTCGATCCAAAACTTTTGTAACGCCCAAGAAGTTTTTAATGTGGGTGTTGTATCACCATTGTTCCTATGGCGTGGTCCACCTAAGATTTGGATCTGCCTCATTTTTGGATTTATGCCTTCATCTAAGCTAGCAAAATGGATGGCATGGATAAAGTGCAAACATCATGGTAGGGCCCACAATGCTTTTCTAGCAGCGGACAAAACCAACATTGGCGAACAATCGAGGTGGGCCACACTAACGAAAACAGTTGGAAAAGAAACATCTACCCTTTTTCACATAGGGCCCACTGCCATGCTTTTATGAAATCCACTTCAATCAAAAGATGCCATACCAAAATATAGGCCTGAGCCCAAAAGTAAGGCCCATATGTGATTCAGGTGTACCAACCTAAGTGTTAGGGTGTGGAGGGTGAGACTTGCCCTGTATACACTTTCAAATCATGTGGTTCACTTGAATCACATACGAGGCTGACTTTTGGGAATTGGATGTATCATGGGTAGATTTCATACAATCACCATGGTAATGCCTACTTGAGCCATCGACTTTTTTTCTTTTCCTTCTCTTCTTTTATTTATTAACCCTCATTTATTATCAGTAATTATATTAATTATTCACCACTTAGAAAAGTGGTTGTACAGTCAGATGAGAGAGAGAGTATCAAGTTCAACCAGTTGGACTGCACCTAAAGTTCAACCAGTCGGACTACACGTATGGTCCAACCAGCTTATATTTTATTAGTACGAATCAATGGTAATAAATGCTAAACGAGAATGATTTATAGATAAGACGATAAGAAATAAGTGAACGCATTAGTCTCGCACCTTGATTTTTAATGGGTCTAATCTAATGTTTATGTGAAATTCACTCTGGTCATTACATTTATCATTCCACGTTTAACCCATAGTAAAAAATAAATAAATAAATTTGGCTGATTTATGATTCAAGTGGTCTACACCACATTTGACCCATAGTAAAAAAAATAAAAATAAATTTGGCTAATTTATGATTCAAGTGGCCTACACTAAAGGAAACAGTTGGAGAGACATCCATCTTTAATTGTTTTTTGCAGGTCCACCATAGTTGTAATGACCACGGGTTTTGTAAGCCTTCATGTACGTGCACAATTGCATTCATCCAAGCATATGCATAGATCTATGCATTCATCTCTCTCTCTCTCTCTCTCTCTCTCTCTCTCTCTCTCTCTCTCTCTCTATATATATATATATATATATATATATATATATATGCAACCATCTATCTATGCAAGTTCTAACTATGGATATGTGTAACTGATCTATTTAGGACAAGATTGTAGGTTCGACCGGCTACTCAAAATCCGAGTAAGAAGGAAGGTCGAGCTCGGCATTCCGTCGCCAAGTCAAAACATCTACTGACCTACCCAACACCTAAAAAGAGCTCAACCACTCGCTCAGGTCGGTACAACTCCAGGTCGCAGCATGACTCGCCATGATCCACTTTCAATACCAACTTGATCCCAAGCGCTTCTGTCCGAGATCTTGACCGGAGATATAGGAGTTCACTTGAGTTACGGATCTTCTCGAGATCCCAACTGAGAATCTAGGAAGATCCTTGTAATATACACAGGATCCGAATCCTACTACAACTCATCCCTATTAAATAAGGAGATCTCTCCTAAGCCACCGCCTCTCCTCATCCATAAATAGGCGCGACCCCAATGGTGATTGACTTAAATTTGAGGTGAGTTAACTCCATATTCCCTATTTGGGTATGAAAGAAGGCATAATAGTCTTTTAATTAAATTACTCACTGTAGGAAATTGAGTCTTTCCCAAATCTTCCTTCCCTCAATTACTTACGGAGAATCTCGATTTAAGGTGAGGATTACCCTTTAACTTTTTCTATATCATGATAGTTAGCTTAGTTTATTTAGTTTGTTGATTACTTAATATAGTGCAATGTGAAGATAATGATGAGTGTTAGTTCAAATTGGGTAATCCTTTATAAATGCAACATGCTTGTATTTAAATTAAAGTAATTTAACACACTATGCATCTCTATTATCTTTATTCTGATTTAAGATGCGCACTTATTATGTGTAAGTGCTATGCACACTTATTATGTGTAAGTGTTAGTGACATTGTACATGGCTTGTTCTACCATTTGTGTTTACTTGATAGTGTTTTTAAGAAATCCTCAAACTAGTGGCCATCTGTGTATTGGAGTAAATAAATTTGCGTTGTATACTTCCCACTTCGTAGATCATTTGGGCCTATGTGACTTATGGGGAATAATCTCTTTTTATCACACCATTAGGTGGAATCTTTGGCCCTTGCGGCTTTTATGAAATAATTGCCCCACGTGGCTTTAATGGATTATTTTATGTAACTTTACCATGGTAAGTTCCACTAGTTGGAGAGTTCTACCCTTAAAACATTATGTTTAATAGTCTCATGAGCCAGGGAGGGTGGAATGAGACACTATGCCTGAGTTGTTGGCCTATGCTAGGTGATAAACCCTCCATGGTGACTTTTGAGCTTTCTTAAAGTGGTTGTTTGAATTTGGAATAATAATGGTTGGACTAATCATGCATTTTCATAACATACGGACTTTACCAGGTGATCGATGTAAGACACGAGAGTTTTCTTAGATCATCATAGGTTGTACCATAGAGTATTTTACCGGGTAATATTAAGTTATTATTGAGTGCATTCGAATCACTATGGGTTGTCCTCATTGCATGGACTTTTTTGAGTGCCTAGTCCTCCTTAGAGCGTACTTTTGAGTACTTTTCTGGGAGACTAGTTCACTTTACATGTCCTCGTTATATGGTCTTTTTTGAATGCTAGTTCTCCTTAGGGCATACCTTTGAGTACTTTTTCGGGTGGCTAGTTCTCCTTGGGCGACTTTTTGCCAGCTGAATTTGCATCCTCAGGTCTGTGAGTATGTACATGCATTCATGCATTTAAACAAGCTTATCTTTATAGAATTTATCTGATAAATGCGTATTTGATGAACCTTATCTAATTTCTATGATAATCATTGTGGAATATTTGTTATACGATAAATTTTGGGAGTTATACCTCACTGGGATAGCCATTGACGCTGTCAAACCGTATTTAGTGTGTAAGAAATGCAGATGACGCGCATACTGGTATTCATGTGGAATAGGAGGAGCCATATGATCTTGAGATTCTCTATTCCTGATTTCATTTGTATTTAATTTCTACTGTTATTTGTTGTAAAAACTTAAGACATTGATTTGTATAAGTTTTCAGGTAACCACTCGAATATTTGGTTTTATATATTTGAATTCTCTCTTATACTTGATTTGTTTCCATTCTGCTAGTTTGCCAACTCTGATAAAGGAAAAAAATGTACGTGCTATTTGAGCCACATTATTGGTTAACGCTTGGGTTTTTCAAAAACAAGTAGTGCACTCGGGTTTCAGGAACCGGAGTGTTATACGGAAACACTCAGAGATGAATCAACAGTACTCGCGATCACATAACTGAGTCCAAACATAAACACTACGAATTTTATATGAGAAAACCCGTGTGCAAAAAACTACGATACAAAGCGACAAGTAATGCACTATGAAATAATAAATTACAAGAGATAGAGATTACTGATTCGAACAAGGCTCGAATATCCCTTACAATCTCAAGCTATGCCCTTGAAACCCTTAATAACGAATTAGAAAGCCATCTTCAACTCTCAAAATCCAATTGCACCCAATATATAAGGTATCATGAGTATCACAATCGAAATATGAAACAAATTTTGCATTTATGCAATTCTGTGCGCGTGCTCGATGGCACATTTGATGAGATTTCGATGGCATCGACGATATGTCGATGGCATCGAGTAAAACCCCAAAATGTTCTAGTAACAAAACATGGATTTTCTACATTTTTCTGATGACATCGAGCACCTGTTGGTGGCATCGACTACTGTTTGATGGCATTGAGTGTTGTTTACAAATTTAAGACGTCAACAACAACCCTGTCATCGATCCTTCTTCCATCGAACACTTCCTTGCCGCATTCGCATCTACCTCATACCTAAATCGAACAAATGAAAAGCCCCTTGGTCGAGAAGAGTATGGGAATTTGGGGATGTACATATCCATGACTTAGCCATATTTGTCAAATATCATTATGTTGTCCTCCGACTAGCAATTGTAGGGGAGATTCCCAACCAAGAGGCTAAAGGAAGAGTGGGGATCACTTCTCCCGACCCCTTGCATGGGAAGCGATCCCAAACCCCTAGCAGAGGTGAATCAGAGAAACCTTCCCTTGGTGGAATGACATAGATTGGTTCAATGCCAAGCTTCTTGTCCTTTAGCCTCTTTGTGGAATAAAATGGTTTGACAAAATTGAAGACTGAAATTCCTCATTTCTTTGTTAATTAGTTAGAAACATCCATTTCCATAGATATTGGCCTAAGGTCAAAATAGTCAAGGTGGATTTGAAGAATGATAGGCGCTACATGATGGATTGTCGGATTTCATACAGAAGCCTTTTTCAAGAAGTTACTGTGCTGGGATGCTAGGTGGGGGCCAATGTGATGTTTGTCAGAAATCCATACTGTCCATCCCTTTTGAGAAGTCATTTTAGCGCATAGACTAAAACTGAGGTTCATCCAAAACTCAAGTGAGCTGCACCGGGGGAAATAGTTGGGATTCAGTGACCACCATTTGAAACATCCGTGTGACCACAAAGCTTTATATCAGGCTAAGTTTTTGTTGTTTTCACTTCATTCCATTAAAATTTTGTTGTTTTCACTTCATTCCAGTGGGAATGACCTTATCAACGGTTTGGATGACATATAAACATCAAGGTAGAACCTACGAAAGGTTTCAAGGGTAAGAAACTGTTTCTCGAATTGTCCCTCTCGTGACGCTGCCTTGAGTTTTGGATCCACTTCATTTTTTGGTTGCATACCTTAAAATGACCTATTAAAACGGATGGATAGTCTGGATTTCTCGCAAACATCAAGTTGGCGCGCACTCAGCATCACAGCGTTCCTTCTAAATTCATTCGCACGATATCCGTATCGACGTTCAGACTTTTGTAAGTAGAATCACCGAAAACGGAGTGGCTATTCATCCTGCCGCTAGTGGTCGGTGCTCTGTGGGCCCTAATATGATGTATAAGTCTCATCCATGCCGTCCATACATTTTTCCAGATAATTTTATGGCATGAAATCAAAACTGAAGTAGATTAAAATCCCAAATGGGCCACACAGTGTTGATTGAACTCTCACCGTTAAATGCTTATCGGGGCTACAAAAGTTTTCAGTCAGGCTGGTATTTGCTTTTTACTTTCATCGAGGTCCGTATGACCTGATCTACAAGTTTGGATGTCAAATAAGTATTAAAGTGGGCCTTAGGAGTTTTTAACGGTAGACATTCAATCACTACTGTTCTCTAACCGACAGTTTGATCTGCCTCACTTACGGAATAGAGTATTAAAATGATGTGAAAGACCGTGTGGATAAAACACGTAGATAATGGTGGGTCCCACTGCGCAACAACCACTATCCACCTGGCTAGTGGCAGCGTCACTAGCCAAACCGCGTCCATCATCACTACCGGAATGTACTTTTTTCAGTTTGTTTGATTGCCGGGATCACCCGGTTAATGAGAATTTCAAAGAGAGGGGGCAGTCAAAGGGGAAGCGGATTGGCTAGTGTAACCCACACCACCAACTTGCTGGTGTAGGTACGTGTGCTGCGAAGTTCGAGTACAGTTCAAAGGATATCAAAGTTACATGGCCTTACAATGATGTATTTATCATATCCACACTGTTCATTCATTTGTAGAAATCATTTTAGATCTTTCTCACAAAAATGAATCATTTCGGAGGCTCAAGCAGACCACACCACAAATAGCATTCCGACAATGATTCTCACCATTAAAACATTTGAAATGTCCACCGTAATGTTTATTTTCCATCCAATCTGTTCATAAGTTCACACAGATATAGATGAAGAGGAAAAACAAATATCATATTGATCCAAAATTTTGGTGACACCCAAAACGGATTCAATGGTAGATGTTCAATCCCCCATTGCTGTTTACACTATGCTCCACTTAATTTTTGGATGTCTTTTTTTTAGGGTCAAGACTTACGACTAGATCGCCTAATTGGATCGGACGGTTTGCATATAACTCATGGGAGCCACAGATCTTGGTGGCGTTAACACATCAGCCAGGTCGGTAGTGTGTGGTATCCGCTTCAAAGGTAGCATGCATAATGGAGATGGACGTCGTTTGGCTGCGCGCCGATTAACGTACTACCCCCTCCTCTCCGGAGATCGCGACAGGCAGAGGATCCGAGGGCTACTATTTTATCCACAATGTTCATTCATTTTTTCATATAATTTTAAATTATTATGCCAAAAATAAAGAATAACCAATGCTCAAATGGATCACACGGTGGGGATTAAATTTTTACCGTTGAAAAAAAATCTTAGGCACCACAGAAGTTTTGGATCAAGATGATAGTTTTTTATTTTTTATTTTTCAATTCATCCAGGTGAATATGACCATATCAATAGGTTGGATGGAAAATAAACGACACGGTGGACCTTAAGAAGGTTTCAATGGTGGGCATCCTTAGCACCGCTGCTTCTCGTGGTGTGGTTAACTTAAGCAATGGATCTCCATTCTTTTTTTGTTGTATACTCTAAAATGAAATGGAAAAATGGATGGACGGCATGGATACAGGTCATACATCACATTGGTCCTTTAGTGGCCCTCGGAGACTCCGCCTGTCCCGAACTCCCAACAGGCAGGGGCAGTACCTAATCCGCGCCCGGTTTGGCTACTAACCCTGTCAGTTGCCTGGCTACTTACCGGCGTTCAGTGCCCTCACCGTGACGTGTTTCGTCTACGCTGTCCGTTTATTTTTCCAGGTCGTTTTATGACATGAACTCTTAAATGAGATATATCCAAATTTCAAGATAACCACATCACCGGAAATAGTGTTGATTGAATGCCTAAACATTAGGGTGGCTCTACTAGAGTTTTAATGGTGGACATTCAATCAATACTGTTTTCCTATAGTGTAGTTCACCCGAGATTTAGATCTTCCCCGAGTCATAAAATGATCCGGAAAACTGGATGAACAACCCAATGAAAAATACTTACATGATGTGGAGCCAACATAGCACCAACCAGTAGCCACCTACTTATTGGCAGCGTCACAGGCCAAATCGCGTAATGGATTGCCTAGATCAATAATTGGATCTCTTTCCAATATCATAGATGCCCACCCATCTGTTTGCCCCGTGACCTTGTTTATGGTCACTGTTACGAGGAAATCTAGATCACGTTTTAACTTGAGGATGATCTCGAGTAGCAAGGCTTGGAGAGGTCTCCGAGTGGCGAGACTTTGAGAGTCTTCTGAGTATCGAGGCCCAACAGAGATGTCCAAGAGAGAAGAGGTGTGACGAAGTTATATTCTACTCGGCATTAGTCCTGAGGTGTGAGGTTGTCGTCATCCCTTGGGTTTGACTAGAAGAGTAGAGGTGACTAATACCATGTCCCGATATCACACGATCTATGAAATAACTGCACAACCACCAACACCTACACGTTCACCAAACGTGGTTAGTGGCTAAGATTGCCCCAAGAAATGCAGACATGTCTATCCCGATTGAAAGGTATCAATAATAATCAAATGCAAGGAAACAGGTACGCAAAATCTCTCACCCGAAACTCTACCTCACTACTCAGACCCAGATTCCTAACTTGACTTTGGCATCGGAGGGTCCCCTACTCTAGACAGGGTCTCCTTTGTCCTTCTCTTGTGCAGGCATCCAGAGGTTAGAGTTAAGGGCTCAGAACTCAAAGCGGGTGAACTAGATTTTTGCATCAAAATTTTCGCGCCATCTGAGGGAAAAAGGACAAAAAGTCTTTTGTAACTCCACTGTAAATGGCTAAGGGAAAAGGGAGAGCACTTGAAGCACAGGCAGTGAATCCCAAACCCGCTAGACAACGACACTTGTCCTGGTACTCCACGCTGAGTCAGCCCCAACGGGACCGTCTCAATGAACTTGAAGTCGAGGTGGCAAGTATTGAGCGTTACAAAATCACGTGCAAACATTGGTCAAGGAAATCAATCAACTGAAGTGGCAACAAGCAACAAATCAGTATCTACCTCCTGATCAAGGGGAGGCTGCTCCGATCACTGTAGAATGACCCATCCTCGTAGGCTCGCCAACAGGAGCATCTCAGAGCATGTCAGCTCGGGCCTCAACTCACGTACGAGATGTAGCGGCCCGAATTCCGACAAACGTGTCCGAGACCTCGGCCTTAGCTCCGACAGACCTCCACCATGAATTAGAAAGGCGGAGAAGGGGTAGGACGCCCGAGGTCAATGCTCCTCGAGAAGCTGTTGTAGAGAACAGAGATCCGTAGGAGACTTAGTTTGAAGAAATTCGGAACCATATCAAGAATATGCAGCAGATGAAAGTTTTGATTGTAGTAGAAGCAATGATGGAGGAGACTGAACCTCCATTTACTAACACAATTATGGAGGAAACAATGCCTCCGAGGTTCATGATGCCCCCTATCATCCAATATTCAAGGTCCGGAGGCTCGACGGAGCACATGGAGTCATATCGTTCCTGGATGCAGATTCAGTCGATATCGGAAGCGATGATGTGCAGGGCTTTCTCCATAACCCTCACAGGGGCTGCAAGAAATTGGTATCGACAACTCAAGCCAAAATCGATTAACATGTTAGCTGAAGTCAGCGGGGCCTTCTTGATGCAGTTCATTGTCGGGAAGAGGAGTCGGGAGCCGTTGACTCATCTGCTTACCCTTAAACAGAGAAGTGGAGAGTCATTGAAAGATTATATCTCTTGGTTCAACGAGGAGGCTTTGCAAGTGGATGATTATTCCGAAAAAATGGCGCTGACAGCAATGATTGACGGACTCAAAGACGGGAGATTCCTTTTCTCAATAGGGAAGAATCCCCCAACTTCCCTGAGCGAACTCATAAGGCGAGCTCAGAAGTACACAATGCCGAAGAGTTCTTTAGTTTCCGAAAAAGTGGTCAGAGCTTGGAACCCTCTTCTAAGGACAAGAAGCGTAAGGATGCTCCGCCACAACCTAGTACGGGTAAGAAGTGAGCAGATGAGGATTCATCATACAATCGGGAGCCGAGTAGAAATCCCGAGAGCTGATTTATCTCTTATACCCCTCTCAACACTTCTCTGGGGCAGATTCTGTTGGAGATCCGAGACAGGAAGTAGTTAAATTGGCCAAGTTGCATGAAGGCAGAAGCAGGTTAGCAGGACAAACGCAAATACTGTCTCTTTCATTGCGACCACAAGCATAATACCAGCGACCGTGTCGACCTGAAGGAAGAAATCGAGACTCTCATTCACAAGGGTCATTTGTGTCGGTACGTAAAAGAAGAAAAGCAAGCTCGAAAGGACGAGCAATCGAGTAGTGCTATAGACGAAGGCATGGAGATCTGAACAATCTATGGTAGATCGTTAGGAGGCGGTGACTCGAATCAAGCCCGTAAAGCTTATTCTCGGAGTACTAACCCCGAACATACATTCACTTAGCCAATAGGCCGAGAAAGGAACTCCGAGTAACTCTATGCAATCTTACGTTCATAGAGGATGACACCCGCGGGATTCAGCATCCCCATGACGATGCTCTAGTAGTCTCAATGACAATAGCCAATCACAAGTTATATCACATCTTGATTGACATAGGAAGCTCAGCCGACATATTATACTCCGAGGCCTTCGATAAGATGGGTATCGACAGGTCGCACCTCCGACCTGTAAAGACCCCGTTACACAGCTTCGCATGCAACAAAGTTATCTTGAAAGGTGCGATTTCCCTCCCGGTCACAACAGGAGAGGGGCAAAGTCAGGTTACTCTACTAGTAGACTTCTTAGTGGTAAACGTGTCGTCAACTCATAACATCATCATTGGGCGACCATCTCTCAATGTTATGAGGGCGGAAGTCTCCACGTACCACCTGATGATGA
This sequence comes from Magnolia sinica, assembly GCF_029962835.1. Lineage (NCBI taxonomy): Eukaryota > Viridiplantae > Streptophyta > Magnoliopsida > Magnoliales > Magnoliaceae > Magnolia > Magnolia sinica. The sequence continues at coordinate 53,770,177 of NC_080584.1, forward strand.
AATTCCTTGCGGTCGGAGAAGTGGGCTATGTCAGAGGTGATCAACGAGAAGCTCGGATGAGCTATTCGATAGTAGTCAGGAAGGGCTCGGTAAAACAAGCCTTCACGATTGGTGCACTCAATTCCGTGGATGATGTCTTAATCGAGAACCCCTCTATGGGGGATCTCTTGACCTCAATATAGAGTTCCCCTATGGAGGACCTCATGACTCTCCCACTCGATGACACTGATCCGACCAAGACAGTCCAGCTCGAGTCATCGTTGAATGCCAAGCAGCGAGATCAAATGATGAGCTTCCTACGACAGCACAAGGATGTCTTCGCATGGTCCCATTAAGACATGTTGGGCATCGAGTCTGAAGTTATGGTCCACAGATTAAATGTGGATTCAGAATACGAGCCAGTCAAGCAGAAGAGGAGAGCTTTTGAGCCAGAAAGGTATGCAGCGATTATTGGGGAGGATGTTAAACTCCTCAACGCTGATTTCATAGAAGAGGTCAACTACTCCAACTGGATCGCTAATGTTGTGCTCGTAAAAAAAACCAAAGAAAAATGGCGAGTCTATGTAGATTACTCCAACCTCAACAAGGCTTGCCCCAAGGATAGCTTCCCCCTCCCGAGGATCGACCAACTGGTTGATAGTACAGTCGGGCATGAGTGCCTAACATTCATGGATGCATACTTTAGTTATAATCAGATAGCAATGCATCCCTCGGACAAGTAGAAGACCACGTTCTTCACTAACAAGGGGCTTTACTATTTCCCGGTGATGCCATTAGGGTTGAAGAATGCAGGGGCAACATACCAACGACTGGTAATCAAAATGTTTGCTCAACATATCGGTAAGACCATGGAGGTCTACGTTGACGACATGTTGGTGAAGAGCGTCAAGTCGGCTGACCACACCTCGGACTTGGCTAAGGCCTTTTCTATCATTTGAAAGTATCAGATGAGGTTAAACCTGACCAAGTGTGCATTCGGTGTGGGTTCGGGTAAGTTCCTCGATTTTCAGGTTAGTCAAAGGGGAATCGAGGCTAACCTAGAAAAGATAAGGGCTCTCCTGGATATGAGCTTGCCCCGGAATCTGAAGGAGATACAGTGTGTAACGTCACGGATTTTTTCCAACTTGGCGATGGATGTCCTTAGGCAATGGGTCGATCATAACACCTTATTAACTTCTCAAAACTCAAATCCCAAAGTCTAAAATCCCCTTTTCAACCCATTTCCTCTAAAATCTCACCTTTTGCCACCTTATTCTTCAACTTTTTCTAAGTATTTTCATATTAGACACAAATCCTAAACTTTAAGTAATGAAGAGCAATACTTAAACTAAAATTTACTATAAATAATAAATAAATAAAAAAATAAGTTTTTGACCATTAACCCTATGGAATCTAACAAAATAAATAGGTTATTTGGATATATCAGCTTCTCCTACTCTAAAATCATATATTGCACGTCGAATAACTCATTCCGATTTGCAAGATATGCTCATTTCAAAAGTCACGTGGCAGAATTACGACCGGACGGTCCAGCGGACTGCGATGGCATCGCGCCTACCGCGATGGATTATGGTCGGGTCCAGCGGACTGCGAGGGCTCGCGGGTTCGGCGGCCCATCACCTCTCCCACACTCAGTTTTCTGCAGTTTTCAACCGACTTCAAAAAGTCATATCTCTCTCAATATAACTCCAATTTAGGTGATTCAAAAGCCAGATTGAAGCTTGATAAGTCTAGTTTCATATAAAAAAAGTAAAAAAAATATAATAAATTTTTTAATATAGTTGAATTTAGGTTGATGTGACAACTATCTAAAAATTATTAGTTCAGATAGCTGCTACTTCCAAAAATTTTAGAATTTTTCTACAACACGAAATCTAATAAAATTTGGTGGAGATAAAGTAGACTTGATGATGAACTACAAAAAATAAAATTAAAATAATATACTAACTAAAAGTATAAATAAGGGAGTAGAACTGCCCTAGGACTTTATTCTGTCGTAATTAGGGCGTAATTTAATTAAGTACTAAACTAAATAAGTGGTGGAATTAGCTTGAACCACTTTCTATACAAACTACAAAACCTAAAACTATTAAAATCGCTAACTCAACATTACCTAAAAAATCTCGGAGGAATCCCAAAACCCAGTTGCCCTTGGGAGCACATTGAAACTCCGTATCGGGCTTGGACCGTGCATCGAAAGTCCGACGACCGTGAAACTATAAGGTTATGATCGCCTTATTGGGCTTGACAACCATCATGGGAATCGAGACCAAAAAGTATTTAGAAATGCACAACTTGAGCCTTGAACGAAGTGTGTTAGAAACACGAGTACCTTTAGAAAGTGAACTCAAACTTAAGTGAATTGGGCCGTTCACTTGCAAGCCAAATTTAAGACTTCAGACCATCAGATTCTGACCCAACTACACCTGTGGATCAGAAAAATTTTCCTGCACCCATTGGTATACTTATGGCCCTGATCGAGTGACAATGATCGTTGAATTGAAACAGGTCCTCCACGGTCGATCCGCTAATCCGATCAGACCGAAATCGCATCTTGGCCTAGATCCATGGTCAAAGAACTTGCTCTATGCCGTAGGTAAGTAATGGACCTCCGGATGAGCCCTGTTTACCCGAAACAGGTGCCTTTTGGATACAAACTAGGTATACCATGGGTCTAGGGCCATTTGCATCAGTTCTGGGCCTATATAAGGACCTTAAACCACCCCATTTCTATCTCATACGATTTTCTCCAAACCCTAGGAGAGAGAAAAGAGAAAAGAGGAGAAAAGAGTGAGGGGAGAAGGGAGAGTCTGGGAGATCGTTGCAGGAATCCTCCCACACGACTCCACGCACTGAATCGCCTCCCCACAATCGCTTCATGATCGTCTCCAACTTTGATTTGGGTAAGAAATCCTAACTCTAATCTTGATTTAGGGATCCAAGTAGAGTAAACGACAAAATAGCTAACCTATTTTGTGATTTAGGTACCCGTTGTTCCGTATTCGGAATGTAGGATTCGTTCGTAACGGGCGTACCGACGAAAGGTGCGGACTATAAATGTTTAGGTTATGGTTTTCAAGGCTTTCAATATTAGCTAATGATTTATGTTTGACTTGATTGCTGTCATATGATTTTTTTAGTTACAATGTATTCGATAAATTATACATGTGTGTGAACTATGTGAATATATAATGCATTCCATGTGTTTGTCGAAATGTTTGAATGATGTTGGAATTATGATTTGTGCTTGCTATGACTATTAACCTAGAATACGTGTTTGTTGTATGTGTGACAATCCCCTTGTGAAAGGATTTGTCATATTATATGCCGTAACTAATTTAGTCTATGTATAATACAAAATGCATTCCATGTGTTTATTGAAATGTTTAAATGAAAATGTAATGGTGAATTGTGCTCGTCATGATTTCTATTTTAGATCCATATTTATTATATGTTTTATAACCTATGTTGTGTAGGAAATCGCTATAGTTCATGTCGTAACTAATTTAGTCTACGTATAAAGTAATGTGTAGCCTAAGTGTTTGATAAAATGTCTGAATGAAAAATTGCTTGACGAATTGTATTTAATAAGGGTGTTGAGTTGGGATTCTCAACTACCTTACTAATATCTATAGTTTCCTTCATGTAATCTATATTGCTACTATGTGATTTATGTAGTAAATGCATATATATAATAATATGTTCTATGTGTTTGATAAAATGCTCAAATGACTATTGTATTTTTAATTATTTGTTAAATGTCTATACGATTATCACATGTCTCCACATGCTGCGTTTGAGTATAATTGGGACTATTACGTAGTCTAGGCAATCGGTAACAATTGCCGATTGAGTTGCCGGATTAGTCTCGCTACATTTGATGCGTTCGGTGAATCTGAGTCGTACGATGATTGTCGACAGTGGTAGTATGTCGATTAATTCAGTGTACGCTCGTACCAGTCGAACTTGTCTAATAAACCAATTAGCCTATTGTGTGTTTATCATGTATGGACGCTACTGCTTGAATCTAAGGTGCCACTTACCAATGTAAAAGCCCATTTCAGCCATGGTACCAATCTGCTAAGACTCATGAGCCATGCATGGTGGTGTGAGACACCGTGGTCGAGCTGTCGGCCTGCGCTGGGGTGACGAGCCTCCCCGTAGTGACTAGTGAGTAACCCAAACTTGTGAGCCGAATATGGTGGTATGGGATACTGTATTCAAGCTGTCGGCCTACACCGGTGTAGCCTGGCTGTGGTCCCATGTCGGGTTGGTGACGAGCCTTCGAAAATAGACTGCCAGTTGGTAGGGCGTTAGTGGAGTGACCTCGAGTATAAACTCTTGAACTTGTCTATCCACTGCTATTAAATCAGGGGTGATGTTGCCCTATAACTTGCTTATCGTATGTGATTAACTAGGATTGATGATCTCAGATGAATCATTGTTTGGGTAAATGATATAAAGGGAGGTACCTTAGCTTCCCGAATCTGCTGTATGAATAGGTCTAATTAAGAACTTGGCTAACACGACCATGCACTGTATTGAATGTGCCTTTGGCGAGGGAGTTGAGCACAGTGGGAGTTTAGTATGCGCGACACGTGAGATGATGTTGCAGAGGGAGTGCAGGCGAGGGCATGCATCATTAATACATATCAACCTTGCATTAACCATAGTAGTTAGGGAATACTTGTTGTATTGCTTTATCATTACTGCTTGACTTTATCATTCTGATCTTCTCAGCCCGATGATTGCTTCCATACTTCCAGGCACACTCCATAACCGTCCTCACGGACCAACCCCTTCGACAAGTACTACAGAAACCGAAAGTATCGGGATGGTTGATCAAATGGTTAATTGAGCTTGGCGATTTCGATATCAAGTATCGACAAAGAACTGCCATAAAAGGTCAGGCTGTAGCTGACTTCATAGCGGAGTTCACCACTCAGAATAGTGAAACCGGTCTCCTAAGCTCAGATGCGCTCATAAGATCAACAGAAGATCCTATCACAACTCCCATTCCTCAGGGTGTGAGAGAAGTTGAGGTTGAAGAGAAGTGGGTGTTGTTCGTGGATGGTTCAGCGAATTTGAAGCAAGGAGGAGCCGGGATCATTCTGATTGCACCCGGCGCGACGACAGTCTAGGTATGCCATACGACTCGGATTTCGAGCCTCTAAAAATGAAGCAAAATATGAGGCCTTGTTGGCCGGGCTTAGGTTAACGGCCACCCTGAGAGTCCGAGTCCTAAATGTTAAATGCGACTCACAACTCTTCATAATCATATATTTACAGAATATGCGGCAAAGGAAGCTAGAATGATAACCTACCTGAATGAAGCTCAGAGGCTGATGGGAAAGTTCCAGGAGTGTAACATTAGCCAAATTCCAAGGGTGAAGAACTCTTGGGCTGATGCACTTGCTAAGCTCGCTTCGACAACAGAAAGGAGGATCTCGAGGTTTGTTCCAGTAGAATTCCTGGATAAACCAAGTATCAAGGGTCATGAGGTCATTCAACCCGTACAGATCATTCCGAGCTGGATGGATCTGATAGTTAAGTTTCTCAGAGACGGAAAGGTCCTCAAGGATAGGACGGAGGCCTGACGCTTAAGGGTTAGATCGGCTCGGTATACTATCATCGGAGATACCCTATACAAGAAGGGATTTTCTCAGCCATATCTGAGGTGCCTGTGATTGGACGAGACCGAGGATGTGATCAGAGAGATCCACGAAGGAATATGCGGGAATCATTTCGGGGACAGAGCCCTAGCTCACAAAATCCTCCATCAAGGATACTTCTGGCTGACTATCCAAGCTAACTCCGGAGACTTCACTTGGAGGTGCGATAAATGCCAAAGGTTCATAGCCATCCCCAGGCAACCGGTAGAAGAGTTGACTCCTATGAGTGGGCCCTGGCCATTTACCCAGTGGGGGATCGACATCATCGGTCCTCTACCTCAGGGCAAGGGACATACAAAGTATGTAATCGTGGCAGTGGATTACTTTACCAAGTGGGTTAAGGCCGAACCTGTGGCCAAGATCACCGAGCAGAAGGTGACAAAATTTGTCTGGAAGAACATCGTTTGCCGATTCGATATTTCGTATACCATTGTCTCAGACAACGGGAAGCAGTTTAATAACGACAGGTTCAGGACCATGTGTTAAGAGGTCGGCATCAGGAACGCTTACTCATCACCTCGACATCCTCAGTCGAATGGTCAAGTAGAGGCGATGAACAAAATAATAAAGGGTTATCTTAGGACCAAGTTGGAAAAAGCTAAAGGCACATGGGCAGATGAGCTCCCATTCGTGTTATGGGCATACAAAACGACAGCTCGAAACACCATTCTCTCTCTCTTATGGAGCAGAGGTAGTCATACCGGTCGAGATAGGGCTTCACACTACCCAAGTACAATCATATCACGATGGACAGAATGCTGATCAAATGACAATGAGCCTCGACCTAGTTGAAGAACTGAGAGAGGTTGTCAGACTACGGATCGCAGCTCGACATCAGCAAGTCGCCCGTTTCTATAACTACAGGACCAAAACAAGACGTTTTCAACTAGGAGATCTCGTCTTGCGTCGTGTGTTCCAATACACATCGGAGCTCGGAGTAGGATCCTTAGGGCTTAACTGGGAAGGTCCCTACCGAGTTGTCAGTTCGGCAAAGCCTGGTTCTTACCGGCTTGAGACTCTGGAAGGATGCCCTCCACCACATCCGTGGAATTCAGAGCATCTGAAAATCTACTAATCATAAAGGAAGCAATGTAAGGGTTAGCCCATTTCATCAAAAGTATACTATTTTAATAAAAGAAGCTCCTTTCTACAAAAAGTTGTCCAACTCTATAAAATCTACAGGGACCCCCATGAGGAAAAAGGTCCTGTGGGAAGGTCAGCCATCCAATAGGATGGTCGGTCCATCTCCCGAGTACACCATGAGGGATCGCCTCTCATGTGCAGAGGCAAAGTCCTTCGGCGAGCAGACTCTTATAGAGGAAGTCAGCTCGTCCCACGACAAATATTCAACAGATTAACAATCATCAGTCATCATTCAACCATCGACATATAAAAGAACATATCATCATTCAAGGATTAGTCATCCATAAAACCATCATCCAAAAAATCATCATCCATAAAACCATCATCTAAAAAATCATCATCTAGAAATATTCAGCAAAAAGAAAAAAGATTAAAAGTTACTCGGCAGGAGGGTCGGGGTCGAGAGGCTGAGGAGTAGGGGGAGCCTCAGAGTCAGGAGGAGGAACCTCAGAGCCAGGAACTCGGCCAGGCTGACCCCCATTGACTAGCCCCTCGGCATCCTCAGTGGCAAGGGCATCAAGGTTGATGCCTAGGCATAGTTCCCAGATGTCGTCGATGCAAGCATTATAGCCGCAGAAGTAGAACTTGTTGGCCTCGACGGTCCATTTGCTGAAGACTTAAACTTTTCAATGGCGGCAACAATCATCGAGGCGACTGAAGCCTCAGACTCAGCATGTTGGACCCCTTTTGCCTTCTCGACCGTGACCTTCAACTCTTCCTTAACATCGACTTTTGCCCACTCCAACTCACCAATCAAACCAGCATTATCCCCCTCAACTGAACCGAGATGAGCTTTGACCTCTGCAAGCTCAGACGAGATATTATTGCAGCAAGCTTAGAGCCCGATAACGTCCCCCTAATACACCAACACTCCCAACTTCTCCTCGGACAGCAAGCCTCGAAGCTCCTCCTGCTCCTCCCGGAGTGCTTTGACTTCGCCTTGGAGAGCTTCTATCTCCATATCCTTTCTGGTTATTTCCCTCAATCTATCTCGAGTTGACAGGAACATTGGCATGACCTAAGTTGAGATGAGAGTATGAGCCAGGAACAATTTAAAAGCAAAAGAGGGGAGAATCTTCATGCAAGAGTTACCTTTTAGCAGATGGAGGCAATGTCGTTGATAAAGGACTCATGCCACTTGGTGAGGAGGTTGGCAATTTTTTCTTCGAGGGCATGTTTCGCCGCTCAGTTGACCAAATAGGAGATATGATGGCCCAGAGGAAATCTCAATCTTCCAGCCTCAAGAGCATTAGGAAGAGGAGTAGATCCTGCCGCCTCCCCAGTACCACTAGCAGCAGAGACCTGAGCCTTGACCATTATAGCGCCTCCATCCCTAAGAGGGGAGAACATTCCGTCAGCAGCTCGGATGGCCTCCTCATGCTCAGAAGAAGATGGGATTATGATGCAGGGCTGTTAGGAGGCTAGTGGGGGCATTTCGAGGGCTTGAGGGGCGATGACAGGTTGGAGGGTCTGAGTCTGAATGATCTCGGACCAGACGCGGCTATAGTACCGACTCTCGCGACATCGACTGAACCTATAGCAATAGAAATTGGAGCTGCAATAATAGAAATTGGAGCTGTAACAATAGAAGCCTCACCTTGAGTCTCCTGCCTCTTCCGAGGAGTTATCTTCACTTGAGGTTCAGCAAGCAACATGTTTTTGAGGGGCGGGGGTTTCCTCTTGTTAGATTCAAAAGCTTTCTTAGATCTGGAAGCTTCGGCCATACTTGTACAAGCAGCAAGAGATTAGAAAATTTCTAAATTCAAGGGACTGCGGTATGATGAGGAAGTACTGACTTAGAGTAAAGGGGAGCGGCTTAAGTCTGCAGAGTCCTGACTGATGTAGATTGTCCGGAGTGTTCATGTAATGTTAAACACGTTGCTCTTCCGTGTGTAGCCTCACTATGACAATCTGATTCTTGTGAAGAGAAGAAAGTTGGGGAGCTCCCTTTTGGTATTCTACTAAAAAGGGGGTAAAGTTCAGTCAGAAAGGGTCGGGTCGGAAAATCATGAAGGAAATTAATACAACTCGGGGTTCGACTTAGGAGATCAAATCGAGTGTGTACTTGGACCCGTTGATTCCTGAGCTCAGTCACAGGTGCTTCCCATTCGCCCGAGGCCCAAAACCACTTATTCTTCCAATCTTTGTTGGAAGAATGAAGTTTGAAGATAAGGCCTGAACCCTAATGGGCCCAGGCAGTAAAGTAGTACCAATATTATTTGTTACGGTCATGTTTGGCTTGGTAAAGCGTCAAGAACTCGTCGGCGTCTACTCCTATTTTCTAGGTTGGTGCCATATCATGTATGACACCATCAATATTCTCTAGGCATTGGGGACGAGTTGGCCCAGGGCTAGTCTCAGACGTGCAGTCAGAGCACGGATGAAGGGATACAGAAGATGAAGCCCACATTGCAGAGCGCAAATGAAGATGGCAATGTCACCCTCGGTGGGGTCCCCTGGGGTGTCGTGGGGGGGCGGGTGCGTGTATCTGGATGGAGTCGGGGATCTGGAATTCCTCTCAAACCCAATCCATCTGGGACTCGATGAGCATCGAGCCCCCAATGACGAGCTCCGTAGCTCGGTCACCTGAAGGTCCAGCGGTAGCCCTCCCCTTCGAATCTTGAGATATTCTTTTCGTGCCCTTTGGATGAGCACGAGACTTAAATCCTTTGCCCCTTGTGGGTGGAGGATAGAGAGGTGCCGCCTCTAAGGGGCCCTCAGAGGCTTCGTACCGAGAGTCTGAGCTCTCTTGCCTGGAGTCACCCTTATATGCATATCCTTCTCGGATTTTGTCCGAGCCGTTCGACATTACGAAGGGTTGAAAATGAAAAGAAGAAGACCGAGAGAAGGCCAGGAGTAGGAGAGACTCACCGAAAATCGCTTGCTCAGTCCACCGAAAATTGCTTACTCAAGTTCGACAGAAATCACCTGCTCAGCTCACCGAAAATCGCCTGCTCAGCTTGTCGAAAATCACCTACTCAAGTGAATCTCTGCAGCGAATGCCTTCGTAGAAAATATGAAGTGAAAGTTCCCCTTAAGAAGGGTACGAGGGCTTATATAGTATAAAGATATCCTCTGTAATTATAGTGAATCGGCACATCTGTAGCCAAATCGTCATGAGCCAACCCTGTAAGACACGTGGCGACGGGTCATTAGCCGAGCACTATTGAGCCATGCACTACAGGCATCGAGCAACTGTAGCGACGTCGTTCCGTCTTTCGTAGTCCACGTGGCAGTCCTGCAATCATTCTGACGATTTGAAATCATAACCGTGACTACGAGTTCATCCCACATAGGTCCGCAGATGAAGAGCCTCGACGGTATGCCTTCTTGGCGACTGGGAGCCATAATTGCATCCGTACACATTAAATGAGTTGACTCGCCATAACTCAAGGGGTTGTGAATGCTTTTCCCCATGCATTTACTCTCTGAGTCTGAATCCATACTCAGAGAGTAGGGGGCTTCTGTTATGGGAAAATCTAGATCATGTTTTGGCTTGAGGATGATCTCCGAGTAGCGAGGCTTGGAGAGGTCTCTGAGTAGCGAGACTTGAAGAGTCTTCTGAGTATCAAGGCCCAATAGAGATGTTCGAGAGAAGAGGTCTGATGAAGTTATATTATACTCAGCATTAGTCCCGAGGTGTGAGTTTGTCGTCATCCCTCGAGTTTGATTGGAAGAGTAGAGGCGACTAATACCATGTCTCGATATCACACTATTTATGGGATAACTGCACAACTGCCAACACCTACACATTCGCCAGACGTGGTTAGTGGCTAAGATTGCGCCGAGAAATGTGGACACGTCTATCCCGGTTGAAAGGTATAAATAGTAATCAAATGCAAGGAAACAGGTGCGTAAAGTCTCTCACCCGAAACTCTACCACACTACTCAGACCCAGATTCCTAGCCTGACTTTGGCATCGAAGGGTCCCCTGCTCTAGACTGGGTCTCCTTTGTCCTTCTCTTGTGTAGGCATCCAGAGGTCGGAGTTGAGAGCTCGAAACTTAGAGTGGGTGAACTAGATTTCTGCATCAACAGTCACCAATCAATTTGATTATTAAGTAATGCGTAATTAGAGCTGATGCTAACATATAAAAAAAATTGCAAAAGGCGAGATTTTTATACTTCAGCCGCATGTGCCCCTCGATATACAGGCACTGAGAAATTACACACATGGCACTAACTTAAATTAAACTGGTCACATTTAGAGCTTGTTGTCACAAAGTAACATTTAAAAAAAATGAAATTCGCTGCACAATCCTAATCTCTGGTTAGTGGACACTTGTTTGTCAAAATTGGCCGATTAGATGTTCTTCATATTTAACTATCCAATAATTATCCCTCAATTAAATAGTCAGATAATCAACTACGCCTAACTTTTAATTCAGGATTTTGTCATTCGCACATCTAGATTGGACATACAAGATGAATCACCTGCATTATTACTTCCCAGGGCTAACCTCCTCATAATTTCTCAATATAAGAAGGAAAAAGAAAGAAGAAGAAAAAAAGTGTATTCCACTACACTATTTCTTCATGCATAAATTATCCTAAAAATTCCTATGTTACTTGAAAAATTCACGGTAGATCAAGAACGAATGAGAAGGAAAATAGATAAATAAATAAACTAAAAAATAAAACCTGTAGGAGAGATAAATGGGAGCCACTATTTTAATGGACAACACTACCTTACTCGCGTCCATATACTTGACCGTGACTGCTAATAACAAAAAATCACTGTGGGGGAATGTGCATGAGACCCAACCGTCCATCAGGTATGCTGCATCATTTCTGTTAGGGGCGCAAAAACCAGGCACATCCAAAACTCTAAGTTGGAGATACAATAGGTGTATCGTTGAAATGAGGAAAACCACATTGTTACATAATTCAGGAAAACCACACCATAAGAATTGTTGGGAGCCGTTGCACAAAACCTTAGGATCTAGCCTCCCAAATGCCACCAGAATTATGGGATAATAAAGTAATGAAATAAATCAAAGCATAAACCACACGACATAAGATATTTTTACGTGAAAAACCCTCAAATAGGTAAAAACCACAGGACCTCGTCCATATCAACAATCCACTATGAAGTAGAATGTTACAACCGATCACAAGCACACACTGCTTGGATCAAACCTTCTTCACTCATGCATGAGCGGATAAACAATAAGAGAATAAAGAAAATGGAGAGATATCACCAATCACGAGGACGTAGAAGCGATGAGATGTCAACTGTGAAGTAAATTACCTCTACGAGCAGAACCTCCCTTATACAAGCTTCCTTTCTCTCTCTCTCTCTCACCTTTGATAGCCCTAAACCCTTGCAAAGCTTTAAGAAACTCTCTTGCATACCCTAGAATAGCCCTAGGGACCCATATTTATAGTTTAGGAAACTCCTTTCCGCACCTTTGTGAAAACCACCTCAAATTTACGTAGTCCGCACAAAATCTGGACATGAATCTGCGTAACCTCGACTGGTCAAGCATCACGGAGTCCCAAACCAATTTGCTCACTGGACTTTAAGTCAAACACCACTTAACCGGTCTCGTGGCCTCCTTGACCAGTCGAGCAGCCCACTCGACTAGTCGAGTGAGCTCGTTTTCTCCTCTGTCTGAGGAGGGAAAAACCCATCAAATCTCCTCCTTTCCAACTCAGGAGGAATTCGCCTTCTTCAAGCCAGCCAGGTTTTTACAAACCTCAAAATTTTCCTTGAACAATGCCTTGGTCATCATGTCTGACCCATTATCATCTGTGTGGATATTCTAAATCTATAACACCTTTCGTTCCAAAGTATCCCTGATCCATTGATACCAAATCTTTATGTGTTTCGACTTGGAGTGCTGACTTGGATTCTTGCTCAAGTGTATAACACTTGAACTATTATAATAGACCACGTGCTGCTCATGCTTCAAGATAAGTTCCTATAGGAACCTCTTCATCCAAAGCATCTCTTTATATACCTTTGTGACCGCAATGTACTTGGCTTCTGTCATCGAAAATGCTATAACCTTCCGTAGCTTGGTCTGCCAAGACACCGCTCCCCCTGCAAACGTGAATATGAACCCCGATGTAGACTTCATGAAGTTTATATCACCTGCCATATCTGCATCTCTGTAGCCTTCTAACACAGGTTTTTCATCACCATAGATAGGCTCAACCTGGATGAGCCTCTTAGATACCGCAGTATCCATTTCACCACTGCCAATGCTCTTTGCCAGGATTGGCAAGATACCGGCTGACAACACCAACCACATATGCTATGTCTAGGGGCGTACACACCATAACATACATAAAACTTCTTACTGCTGACGCGTAGGGTATCTTCTGCATCTCATCCACCTCTGCCTTTGTCTTGGGACACTATCTGTCGCTCAATCTGAAGTGACCATCCAATGGAGTACTGACCGGCTTCGCTGCATTCATATTGAACCTCTCTAGGACTTTTTCAATATACCGCTCTTGTGATAGCCAAAGCTTCTTACTGCTTCTATCACAGGTTATCTCCATTCCTAGGATCTATTTAACCAAGCCCAAGTCTTTCATCGTTAATGACTTGCCCAACTCCTGTTTCAGCCTGTCAATCTTCTTGCTGTCTTTTTCCATAATGACCATGTCATCAACGTATAACAGCAGAACTAAGAAATCACCATCTGAGAACTTACACGTGAACACACAGTGGTCCGACTCCGTTCTGTCATATCTATGCTTTAACATGAATGAGTCGAACTTCTTGTACCATTTCTGTGGAGCTTGTTTCAGTCCATACAAGCTCTTCCTCAGCATACACACCATATGCTCTTTGCCATTGACTTCGAACCCATCTAGTTGGTGTATGTAGATCTCTTCTTTTAGGTCACCATAGAGAAAGGCAGTTTTAATATCTAACTGCTCTATCTCTAGATCTGTGCTAGCCGTCAACCTAAGTAACACCCGTATGGATGTCATCTTTACCACTGGTGAGAATATCTCCTCGAAGTTTATGCCTTTCCTCTGACCAAACCCTTTCACTATAAGTCTGGCCTTGAACCTCATTTATAAATTCTTTTGCTCAATCTTCTTTCTAAACACCCACTTGTTGCTTAGAGCTTTCTTGCCCTTAGGTGATTTCACCATATCATAGGTGTGTTTCCTATGCAAAGATTCCATCTTCTCTTGCATAGCTTTCAACCGTTCTCCCTTATGCTCGTTAGCTAGGGCCTCAAAATAATCTTCTGACTCTCCCCCATTAGTGAGTATAATGTACTCATGCGGCGAGTACCTCTTGGATGACTGTCTGTCCCTAAATAACCTCCTCACCTGTGGCTCAACAGGTGGATCAGGTGGGGGCTGCTCTCATGGTCCATCTTCTATAGGAACTCCCTCGTCCTCTGCACTTTACTATACTCCCCCATTATCAGGCACCACGGGAGGAATAACCGGATCCATATCCTCTAGCTCACCTGAACTAGGCTAGTTCTTCTCTAGCTTACAAATATCTTTTATACATTGATCTTCAAAGAACACCACATCTCTGTTCCTGACGAGCTTCTTCTCGGTCAGATCCCACAATCTGTAACCAAACTTTTCATCACTGTACCCCAAGAACACACACTGTCTGATCTTCATATCGAGCTTGGACCTCTCGTCCTTTGGTACGTGAACAGATGCCTTGTATCCAAACACCCTAAGATGACTGTACGATGGATTCTGTCCAATCCACATTTTCTCAAGTACTTTTCCATTTAACGGGGCTGATGGAGACCTATTTATCAAATACACTGCCACGTGCATTGCTTTTCCCCAGAATGTCTTGGGCAACTTCACATGGGATAACATGCATCTGATTCTCTGTACAATGGTGCGATTCATTTGCTCAGCCACACCATTATGCTGGGGGGTCTTGGGAACCGTCTATTCATGCTATATACCCAGGGACTTACAATACTCATGAAAGTCACCGATGTATTCACCACCATTACTAATGCGGATGAACTTTAATGATCTACCTGTCTCTCTCTCGACCATAATATGAAACAATTTAAATACATAAAAGACTTCGTCCTTGGATTTCAAAGTATAAACCTAAACCTCTTAGATGCATCATCTATAAAAGTGATAAAATACAATACCCCACCCAAAGTTTTTATCCTCATAGGACCACAAATATCATAATAAACTAAATTTAATGCATGCACTTTATTAACATGAGAAACAGATTTAACAAATGAAACTCTATGTTGTTTCCCTGATAAATAATTAATACAGGTTTTGAAAGGTATACCTGTCACGTCTGAAAGGAGTCGCTTCTTTGCTAGTAGCTGAAGCACTTTTTCACTCATGTGGCCAGACGCATGTGCCACATGTTAATAGCTGAATCTTCCACTGCGTTCAACCTACTCTTGCACACACAGCCACTTGTCTTATAAAGGGTGCAACACTTCTTTCCTCTGGCTGCGATTAATGAACCCTTGATGAGCTTTCAACACCCACCAACAAATTAGCTTTCGTAGCCATCATCATCAACCTTTCTGTCGACATCAAGTTGAGGCGAAGGTCTGGGATATGCCTTACATCCCTGAGAAATAAGGTGCAGCCCACTTCTGTCTTCATAGAAATATTACCGACCCCTACGATCTTTCATATGCCAGAATTTTTCATCTTCACGGTCCCAAAGTCACTGACTTGTAGCTTGTGAAGAAGTCACTATGTGGAGTCGCATGAAACGAGGCTCCCGAGTCTATCACCCAGTCGTTGTCCTGACTTGTAGCCATGAGATAAACATCATGATCTACTGAAAGAATAATTACAACGTCGCCATCTGAAGCGATCGTAGTGGAGTTTGATTCATCTTCCTTCTCATTTCCTTTTCCTTTCTTGTCGTTCTTCTTGTTACGACATTCATGCTTGTAGTGGCCCTTCTTACCACAAGTCCAGCATTCAATATTCTTCTTGGTACTCGACTTACCTCTTGATTTATCTCGGGCCTTCTCGCCCTTTCTGTTCTTTCCTCTTCCCTGTTCTTGTATTACAAGGGCCTCTTGCTGAGTAGACCCCCGAGACTTCTTTCTTATCTCCTCATTGAAGAGACAACTAGTTACCTGTTTCATGGATACCTTTCCGTCTGACGTGGAGTTACTCAGAGACACCACCAATGTCTCCCAACTATTGAATAATGAGCTAAGTAATAGTAAAGTCTGTAGTTCACCATCCAGGACCATCTTCATAGCGGAGAGCTGGTTTAATATATTACTGACCTCATTCATGTGCTAAGCCATATAACCACCATCTTTGAACTTGAGATTCACAAGTCATATTATCAGAAAATTTTTATTGTTGATTGTCTTCCTCTCATACAACCCTTGCAATTTCAGCCATAGGCTCGGATGAGGTCTCCGTAGACACATGGTGGAATACGGAATAGTTCAACCATTGTCTAATAAACCTCATCGCCTTTCGATCCAATTTCTTCCAATTATCATTTGTCATATCTTTTGTTTTTACTGATATACTTAAGATTGGAGTATATAAGTCCTCGCAATAAATCAAGTCCTACATCTTAGCCTTCCATATGGTCCAGTTAGAACCATTGAGGCTGATCATCCTTGATAAGCCACCTTTCATAATTCAGAACCGATCCCACTCTGTTCAACCAACCTAAACACTTTGATACCACTTTGTTGGGAGCTGTTGCACAAAACCTTAGGATCTAGCCTCCCAAATGCCACCAGAATTATGGGATAATAAAGTAATGAAATAAATCAAAGCATTAACCACACGACATAAGAGATTTTTACGTGGAAAACCCTCAAAGAGGTAAAAACGATGGGACCTCGTCCAGATCAATAATTTACTATGAAGTATAACGTTACAACCGATCACAAGCACACACTGCTTGGATCAAACCTTCTTCATTCACGCAGGAGCGGATAAACATTAAGAGAATAAAGAAAACGAAGAGATCTCACCGATCACGAGGACGTATAAGCACTGAGATGTTGACTACGAAGTAGATCACTTCTACGAGCAAAACCTCCCTTCCACAAGCTTTCTCTCTCTCTCTCTCTCATTCTCTTTCTCTCTCACACCTTTAATAGCCCTAAACCCTTTAGCAAACCCTTGCAAAGCTTTAAGAAACTCTCTTACATATCCTAGAACAGCCCTAAGGACCCATATTTATAGTTTATGAAACTCCTTTCCACATCTCTGTGAAAATCGCCTTAAATTTTCGCAGTCTGTATAAAATCCAGACATGAATCTACATAACCTTGACTGGTCGAGCGGCCAACTCGACCGGTCGAGCACCTCCCTTGATTGGTCGAGCATCACGGAATCCCAAACCAATTTGCTCGCTAGACTTTGAGTAGAGCACCACTCGACCGGTCGAGTGGCTTCCTCTACCAGTTGAGCAACCCACTCGACTGGTCGAGTGAGCTCGTTCTCTCCTCTGTGTGAGGAGGAAAAAACCCATCAAGAATTTGAAAAAATACATGAATTTTTGCTGCTCCCTATTACGTGGGCCTATGATGTTTGGGGTTTACGAAAAAGATTGTTTGGAATTAAGGCCAAAGATGTGATGGCGCACTTGATGGATGGATGGGATCGCATGGTTAATTTCATCCACCGTGGCTGATGAATGTTTTATTTCATGGATTATCAAACTATATTCACCTAACTGCGCATAACACATTAGTACAAAAGAAAGGATGAATTTATCAGTCTTGGAGGCTGATGAATGTTTCAATCCCCACTCTTTCCACTGGTGTGGTCAACTTGAGCTTTGATTTCCTCGTGTCCAAACGCAAGCTAGCCAAACGGATGGAAGGAGAGCAGATACATCACGAAAGGCCCCACAGCTTAGGGCTGCAGACAATCTTCATCTCAACCAGCTGGTGTAGATATCACACTTGCCCGTCCCTAGCCGGAGGCATACCAAAATATGATGTATCAGGCTGTATTGTACCATTTTACAGCTAGAATTACATAACAAGCACGTACCTTCCAACCTTATCTTACTTGGGCAGCGAGGATTTCAATAGAGATACTTCTCCATGAACATCTAAACACCGTTTAATAAAAATCCATTTATAAAAGATTCCCTGCGTGTAGAAAAGAAATTCACTAAGACAAGCACTTTGAAATCCATGCAGAAATATATGTGAGGGGAAATAATGCATTCGATGAGGAAGGAGTCAAAGAAGGATGTGAAGAAGAAGCATACATGATTATGAGCACAAGATTTCACAGCATGGCTGCACTTGAGAAAACCAAGCGTTTCAAAAGACCGGAATACAATGAAAGTTTTGCACCATTACTTAAAGAATGCCGATCGTCTATGTTGGAAGGCACAGGAAATTAAAGTGAGGTCGCTTCTAATTGGTCTCCGTCATTTCATTTCCCATGACTCCTGCTGACAAAATAGGCCGAATTTCTGTCCCAAATAGATTGGCTGCTACACAACAAAAGTTTACCGTGTGGAACTTGTCTGGGTCCGCATGATTTCTGTGTTAAATCCATACCATCCATTTTTTTTCAAATATTAATATAGCATGAGCCCAAAAATGAAGTACATCCAAAGCTTAAGTGGACCTCACCACAAGAAGCAGTGGAGATAACCTTCCTAGGGTCATACCTGAGGCTTAATTTCCATCTAATCTGTTCGTAAGGTCACACATATCTGTATGAAGGACGTATGTGGCCCAAGAAGTTATCAACATTAGGGTTAATTCCTATTAGTTTCTGCAATGTAATTCACTTTAGCTTTGGATCTGCCTTGTTTTTGTGCTATTTTGTAATGATCTAAAAAAATAGATGAAAGGTGTGGACATAAGAAATACATCATCATAGCCCACGTAAATTTCATTATAATTCGGTTGCTCGGTGTGTGGTGCAGCACATTCCAGGAAGAGAAGAAAACTGCAAGTGCTGACTGCTGGAACTTTCATAGCCCCATAATAATGTATGGATCTGATCTGCACCATTCATCCATTTTTTTTTTCCTTACCATTCCAGGCATGAGACAAAAAAGGAGGCATATCCAATGCTCAAGTAGGACACTATATAAAATAGTGGGAATCAGACACCTACTGTTGAAAGTTTCTTGGGGCTAGCAAAAGCTCTATCAAGCTGATATATATATATATATATACACACACACACACACACACTTTCTTCCTGGTTTATGTGACCTTGTGAAGAGGTTAGATGACAAATAAAACCCTGGAAAGGTTCCAGCAGTAGTTGTTCAATCACCACTGCTTTTACACTTAAGCTTGGACGTGCCTCTTTTCCTGGATTGTGTTCTAGAATGATCTTAAAAAATTGATGGAAAATGTGTAGATCTAATACATCAATCATGGTAGGCCCAGAAAAGTTCCATACATTAAAAGTTGGGTTGTATAGTAGGCAATCGATTTTGGAGAGAAATTCTGTTACCTGGTGTCATTGGCGATGATGTGGACCAATAAGAAGCTTTTCCTTTTCCCTCAACATAGACCATCCGCACTCTTTACTTATATAGAATGTTTGAAACTGAGTTCCTGATGATTCAGCCCCATAACTCGTTGAGTTGACTCAGCATAGTTTTACCTTGAGTCCGGATTGTGGCCCCAACAGGCACGGTTTGGGTTATGATCTTAACCATCCCCGCAGTGGCAAACCCCTGAGTCGGTTGGTATGATGGTTCAAATTATCGTGCATCTTATCCATGTCGGTGACTATTGATGTACGATTCAAGAAATGATTTATTTATTAGGCAAATCCGGGTGAAATGTTTATAGGTAAATAGTAGTGTTGTATATTGTATCCTGTATATATTTATTTTTACAATTAAATCCTTTAATATATTGATAAATTACCTTAATATTTTATTCAAAGATAAATGACCTTAATATTTTATTTAAATGACCTTAATATCCATTTATAAAAGATTCTCAAATTTGGTCATTTATCCAAATTTAACCAAATTTGGGAATATTTTACAATTAATCAAGACAAATGACCTATCCATCTTTCCTCAAAAATTCATTTTTGAGCTAAAAGTACGTGTTTTCTGAGAAACAGATAGACACGACCCACTTTGTGGGTTGGTTCACCTCGGATGGCTCATTTCAGTAAAGATTGATAGGTTATGCACCCGTAATGATACCTGGATCAAAAGTTATGATCAATTTATAATCCACCTACTTTTGGTCCAACCATGATAGGAATGTATCTGTGCCACGTCCTACATCAGACCCCTCCACTTGAAAAAAACTCATCATCGAGTTATTCAAGGGACTTCACTCATTGTATTTAAATAATTTCTGATGATGATATTTATCAGCCTTTTCCTTATACTATACATTAGGCTTTTGAGCTAACACAATACATGTACTCAAGCTCTCCTTAACTTGACCAGTATGGATCAGTTCCTTCACTTGTGTTAGTAGAATATCGTACTCCTTTAGAGTTATCCGATAGTGAGGACAATTGGGTAAGCTGGACATGGGGACAAGGTCGACATGGTGCTCAATATCTCTCATGGGAGACAATCCATCGGGAAGGTCATGCAGCAAAGGTTTTAGTTTCCTAGTGATGACGGTGGGCTCGAGTTCCTTCCCTTTTACAATTAATGCATAGGCTTGCTTTGTTTCTTTGGATTCCTCCACAAAGTCCCGTATGGTCAAAAGAGAACGACCATCTACTTTAGAAGTTTTGAGTATCTCTTTTGGATCCATAGGGGCTAATATGATTTTTCGATCATATTTGATTAAAATATACATATTATCTCATCCTTTATGTGTAGCGTTATGATTGGATTGCAGGTCGACCGAGTAGCATGTGACAAGCCTCTATGTCAACTATATTACATACTATTTTGTCCTTATAATGCTTAACAATTGAAAAAGATATAGTGCATTGTTTGGTTACCTTTGTCTCGTTGGCTTTCTTAATCTAATCGATCGTGTATGGGGAGGGGTGACGCTCCGTCTTTAATTGTAACTTTTCCACCATGACCTTGGACATGATGTTCTCGTTGCTCCCGCTGTTGATGATCACATTACAAACTTTCTGATTCACTGTACACCTAATTCGAAAAATGTTATGCCTGTGTTGGTGTACTTCTTTCCTTAGGCATACAATAGTTACCTTATAACGAGTGTCTCGCCACGATCCTGTGGAACCCATACCGCTACAGCAGCTACTTCCTCAGTGGTTTGTTCATCTTCATAAGATCCAAAGTCTTCTTCCACTACATCACCTCCATTGCCCCCTTTGTTGATGGTCAAGTGGGCTGCGGGATGTTGATGGTAGGTGTTTGATAAGTGACCTGGCTAGCCACAATGGTAACAATTGTTTGGTCTTGGTCGACCATAAGGGTTTGGAATCTTGCTCAAACCTGCAGTTGTGGGTGCTACATGTTGAGGCCTAGATGGGCCGCTTCCCGTGCCACAGTTCACGGTCGTAGAAGGTTGAGGGTATCCTCCTATATGCTCTTTTCCTCGTGTTATCACCACTTCTTGTGTGGGAACTATCATGGGGGGTTGATTTGAAGGAAAAGAACGAGTGGGGACTCTTGCAAGCTGCTTTTCCGCCCTACCTGCCAACTGAACCACTTTATCCATGGTTTTGACCGGGTGCATTTGAACTCAGTCCTGAATTACCAACCATTGAAATTTTTCAGTGTAATCTGTGATAGTTTGATTCCCCTGGCGACAATTTTGGTATTGTTAGAATAATATATATCTGCTTGTAATCACATGGGAGGAATCATGATTGTAAAAGGCGTCTTATCCGTGACCATGATTAGATGAGCTTCTTGTTTTGTCGAGCACATGAGAGTTGTAATTGCTCTCACCATGTAGAACCACCATATTTTAATTTGAACGCTACTAATTTCACCGTTTTATGTTCTGGTACGCCCATGTAATCAAAATATCGTTTTACTTTGGCTATCCAGTCGAGAAAATCTTCTATACTTAATAAGCCATTAAAGCTAGGAAGTTCGTCCTTGCCTCAATAATCCTTCTTAGAATGATCTAGTCGTTCACTTCCATGGGCTGGTCATCAGGCAAAGCCGTCATTAAGGTCCTCATCACTAGAGCTTTAATCATCTGTAATAGTCCTACAATTCACTAGTGGTAGTGCTATATGGAAATGGGGGTTGTGTCGTACAACAATCACGTGCGGTTGAGCATAGCCTTAAGCTCGGGAGGGAATTATAGCATCCACAATATGGTCAAAGGTTGCCTGCAACCCTTGCATGGTCAACTGACTCTCCCGGTGGAAAGCTTTCATTCTTTCTAAAAGATAATGCATATCACTGGATCACTGTTCACAGGATTTTGGTCCATACCTTCATTATTTGTCATCGTTACGAGGGGAGTCCTCACCCTGATACCAAATTGACACAGGCATGGGCGTGATGAGGTCGATTATCATCTTCCTTTGGGGGGATAATTACTCTGAATCCATGGAGCTTCTCTAGACTCCTCATAGAGATACCTCGAATCCACGAGGGAAAATAAAAAAATAGAAATAAATTCTAGAAAATTCAAATTTTGATTCCTAATTGTGTAATGTGTCCCTGCTACACCATTAATAATAAAAGAAAAAACCAAAATTCTAACTCTAATAAAAATCATAATTATAATAAAACTCTTCTAAAATCTAATTTTTTAAAATAAAAATTTCAAATAAACTTTTGCTAGAAGAGTTCTAGCATGATTATAAGTTATTTCTAAAAAATAAGAAAAATCTAAAACTCTAAAAATAAAAAATATTAAAAAATTAACATTACTAAAAATAATAATTTTTCCTCAAAAATTCATTTTTGAGTTGAAAGGGCGCGTTTTTTGACGAAATGGATAAATGCAACACCTCAGATGGCCAGTTTCAATAAAGGTTAATATGTTATGCGCTCCGTAGCGATACTCGGATCAAAAGCTCTGATCAATTTATGGTCAACCATCTTTTGGTCAAACCATGCTAGGAATGTATCTGTCTCACATCCTACATCATTGTCCTGACATGGGTTAATGCACATGGTTGTCAATGTAGATTTAAAATAAACACCACGGTGGTGTCCACTTAGGTTGCCCCCTTTTTCTTAGTTTATGTGTAGTTGGTTGAACTTGACAGTTTTTCTTTATGCATTGATACATGACATTAATATTCTGTTCAAGTAAATAAAAGTTTATCTCCAATTTCTTTCTAATAATTTTTCTATTTTCATTTTTCTTAGAAACCCACTTATACCACATGGGCACTAGATCCTGGTAACAGTATTGATACTCTTTGAGTCCACCACTGAGTCATGAATTGATACTCAGTCTAATGATTTTTCTTTCATACACAGCCGTAATTATTGATTTACCGAATGCAATCATTGCCAATTAACTATTTGTATCCGCTGATATTTAAAATCATGATCCCATTTTAGAAACGCAAACGTTGCTAAATCAATAATGATCTGACGCATGGTATGCGCATTCATTAGCCGTCACTTTCAATAATTAGATAGTGTTGGTCTCCCAAAGAAAGTAAAATAACATGTCCGTGGGGACCCGACAACGGTCTTTATCTTATCTTCTTTTCCATTCTCTTGTCAATGTCACCTTTTACCTGCGCCAGGGACTCATCAGGTGTGTAACAGGTTAACCATAAGTGTTTGGGGGCATTGTGAAGGATTAGGTGGGATGGGATTCAAAACAATATAATTATTACATGGATTGTCCTTGTTACCATGGAATAAGCTTAATTTCATACTATGCTTGTAATGCGGCCGTACATTGAATGGATATAGCCACTATCATTTGAAACCATCGAGAATAATATGTATTATATCCAAAATGTTCATCTTTTTTGTAACCTCATTTTATAGCATGTGCGAAAAAATGAAGTAGATTCAATACTTATGTGGCTCCAAAGAAGTTTTCAACAGTAGGTATTCAATCCCCGTTGCTTTCTATGGTGGGGTCTACTTGAGCTTTAGATCTACCTAATTTTTTAGCCCATGTTCTAAAATGATTTCGAAAAATGGATAGATGGTGTGGATATACCCCATACATCATGGTGGGACCTACACAACTTGCTTACAATGAGTGGAATGGGTGCAGGACCCAATACAATTCCATCTAACCTAATTCCAAGCTTCTCCATTGTTCCCAAACATTGAGTGAAATTGGCACGGGATCAACTGCAATTCCGTCCCACCTAATGCCATCTAATACCGTGCACAAAACACCCCTTAAAGTAACTAAGGGCCTGTTTGGGTGGTGGGATTAGAAGGGATTATGTGGGATAGGATTCATTTGGTCATGTGCCAATTCCACTCCATGTCTGGGAAGAATGGAAAAGCTTGGAATTAAATTAAATGGAATTGCATTGGGTCCTGTGCCAATTTCACTCAATGTTAGCAAGTTGTGTATGTCCCACCATGATGTGTGGGTTATATCCACACTGTCCACCCATTTATCAAGATTGTTTTAGAACATGGCCAAAAAATCAGGTAAATCTAAAGCTCAAGTGGACCCTGCCATTGAAAGCAACGGGGATTGAATACTTAACGTTGAAAACTTCTTTGGGGCCACATAAGTTTTGGATCTACCTCAATTTTAGGCCCATGCCAAAAAATGAGGTTGTAAAACGAATGAACAGTTTAGATACAACACGTGTTATTCTCAGTAATTTCAAATGATGATGGGTATATCCATTCAATGCACCACCGTATTATCAACAAAGCATGGCATTAATCTTATCCATGGCAACATGGGACAATCCTGCCGTGGATAATAATTATATTTTTTGAATCACATCCCACCTAGTCCCTTCTAATCCCACCGCCTAAGCAGGCCCTAACTGTCCCATTCAATGCACCGATCTGCCGTCCTAATCAATAGATAAGCCTGCACCCATCTTAATCACTGTGGTATACTTTTTTATAAGAATCCACGCGCTTGACTCGTTAGCATGTGTGGTGTGAATGCACTTCCCTAGGCATCAAATGAGGATCCCTCATCTACGAATTATCTGATACATACAACCTTCCAACTCGGGCTAGTGGTTCCAGTCGTTTGATAGTCAGCCGTTATTCACTGTACCTGTAAGAAGATGGAAAGAGACAACGATGGTCCATCTCTGCTGGTCCACCTCAACTGATGGCTGGGATCTCCCAATCAACTGGTTCATGTTCAGACTTGGGATGACGACTCCTGTAATAGTAGAAAGCCTAGTTTTCTAACATTTTCTCTCCTTTTAAGTCTATACAAAGAGCAGAAGTGGAAGAGGTAATGTATTTAACTTCTTGTGAATTTTTATTTATTTTTTGTGACGAAGTTCTTTTATACTGAAAATGTTTGAGAAATGTAAGTCTTTTATTTTCATTTCTCTTGTTTTAATGAAGAAGAAAAATTTCTTATTATTCCATAGATGATGCATGTTGCAAAATTAAATAAATAATTATGTATAATCTCTTGTTTTTATTTGCTTTGTTATTTGGCATTTTATTTGAGCAATTTTCTTCTGTGGTTTGATTTGTTTTACATTGATTGTGTGCGAGTATTTTTCAATAATAATTAGTATCAGAGTCAAAGGTTAAAAAGCCTTTTCGCACAAGATTGGTTTTAATGTTTGTTTTGCAATTGTGTTTTAGATGATTGTGTGAACGCTCTCCCATGCGTGCACAAAAAACCCTTACTTCCTTGTCTTTCTCGTTTTTTTGTCTTGTTCTAGTTTACGGGTTTGATTTAAATGTAGGGTTGGCTCAGAGGGAGAGATGCACTTGATTTGGAGTTGTCATTAGATAGAATGCAACTTTAAAAGCCAAGGTTAGCTAGAACTCGTAGAATTGACTTGAGAAAAAAATCAGAAAATTTTTCTATTCGAGTGACTCTTGTGTTGGTTTCATTACAAGAAAAATAGACTTTACCGGTGGCCAAAACTGCCCCTAAAAGCCCAAAAAACTGTCGGCATAAGAATTAGTGGCGGTCCGACATGTGCTGCTAAACGGGGCGTCGCTGTATGTTTTACCGGCGGTTGTACCTTTAGCGGCGCTTATTATTATTTAGTGGCGTTTCTATGATTGCCGGTGAAAATTGTAAAAACACCGCTAAACATAGCAAAAGCGCCGCTAAAAATTATATGAAGCGCCGGTAAAAACTATTAAAGCACAAAACTATAAAAACACCACTAAAAGTTATATAAAATTGTAACAAACGCCGCTAAAAGTTGCAACAAACGCCGCTAAAGGTGTAACAAGTGCCAATAAGGCAATTGCTATATTGTTTTTAAATATTTAAAACCTAAAAAATGTTGCACAACACAATTAAAAATGAATACTAAATAAATTGAATTACTTTACA
The DNA here is from genome assembly GCF_029962835.1 of Magnolia sinica. Lineage (NCBI taxonomy): Eukaryota > Viridiplantae > Streptophyta > Magnoliopsida > Magnoliales > Magnoliaceae > Magnolia > Magnolia sinica. Next base: position 53,796,313 of record NC_080584.1, read on the forward strand.
ATGAAAAGCATATAATATTTACAATAATGTGTTAAAAATATTCTAAATACATATAAAAGAAATCCCTCCATCCAACCATCATCTGTCTAGGTCCATAACCTGCAAGACAAAATTAAAAAAAAATATATTTAGTACATTTCAATAATTTCATGTGATTTGGATAGCATATCATATGACAATCAATGCCCTAGTAAGAACGCGTTCCTTCCCATACAAGTCAATGAAAGGCGGCGCCCATTCACTATAAGCAACATGGTCAAATTCCAATCCATTTGATGTGTAACCCATTTTGGGATGAAAGCCAAAAAGTAGGCTGATCTGTGATTTGGGATCAAAGCCAAGTGTGACTTTTGATAACTAAAAAAGAAAAGAAAAGAAAAAAGAAAGAGGATCTGTTGCCTGCTAATAATGACACAAGAAAGGAGATGTACCTATGTCTTCTCAAGGGGACGGAATACAACAACCTCATATCCAATCATATCATGGCTGCCTCCTACAACAATGTCAACAAAAAAAAATGAAATTAGCTATTTGCCACTAGCAACCCAAGATTTATAACAACGCACATGTACACATGACTTCATGCCAGGTATGGCTAAATTGAAGCATTAGACACCATGTCCATCTTTGACACCAACACAACAATATCTAAGAAGTCTTAAAATGAATGTTAGCTTCAGAAACAGTTTTTGGCCAATTAAAAACCAATTTTATAAGAGGGGAAGGGAAGCTCGTTGAATGAATTAGTCTCTTCGGTTGTAGCTCAATCCATTGCTCCAGATGTTTGTTTATTGGAAAATGGGCTAGAGTCAAGAGCTGAAGTTGCAGAAGTGCACATTTCAGCGCCTGAGATTGAGAAAGCCGAAGAAGCTGAAGTTATAGATGCACCCTTCTCTCTTGTAGTTGTAGCTGAGAAGCAGGATACTATGGGCGATGCTTCAAATGTAGGCATTACTGTGTTACATATGAGAAACAACAGATAGTGCCAGAACTGGTATCTGGTGAAGGAGGAGCAGTTGTAGTTGAGGGAAATGGGTTTCAGGAAGATGGCATTCTCGGTCACAAGAATCCAAGTGCTAGAACTGAGGTTACTGAATCAATTTTAGCTAAAGCTATTACTATGGATGTTTGTTTGGCAGAAAATGGGCAAAATCAGGGGACTGAAGTTGTGGAGATGCATGTAGAAGCAGATGTCTCTTTGCTCGATGAGAAGCAGAAATCTGTGGGCAATGCTACGAATGCAGGCCTCCTTTGTCAGAGTAGAAGCAACATACAAGACCATAATCAGTAGCTGGTGAAGGAGAGCAAGTTGTGGCTGAGGAGAATGAAATTCATGAAGATGTTGTTGCATGCCACAAGAATCTGAGTGTTGTAATTGAGGATATGAAATCACAAGAATTTGAGGTAGTGGAAACACATGCATTGGTGCTTGAGACGACAAAAATTGAGGAAGCTGAAGTTGTAAAGATGTAGGGACTGCTTTTTCAGATGAGAAGCAGCAAACAGTTTCAAAGTTAGTAGCTAGTGAAGGGGAAGAAGTTGCAGCAGATCGACATCAATTTACAGAAGATGGTCTTTCATGTAGCGAGAGTCCAAGTGCTGGAATTGAGGCAGGGAAATTAAATTCAGCTTAAGTTATTGACATGGATGTTTGTTTGCTAGAAAATGGGCAAAACCCAGATTCTGAAGTTCAGGAAATGCATGTAGAAGAACCCAGAATTTGAAGTTCTGGAAATTCAGCTCAAGTTATTGATAGGTGAGAAGCTTTTTTGAACATGGTCCAACCATCAATGATGATAGACACTGGTTCAATGGTCTGGATCATGAGACAATTGGGTTCCTATAAACTCCATGCATAAGAGAGAAGTTTCATTCCGGACACTAACAAATTGAGACTTACTTTAAAAAACAAACACACACACACAAATATATATATATATATATATATATATATATATATATATATACATATATATATATATATATATATATATATATATATATATATATATATATATATATATATAATATTTGTTACCTTAATGTGAAGTTTGATTATCATGATTGAGTCAGTAATAATGGCCTCTTTTTCCGTAATTGGATGATTTGGGATCAAATCCATGACCTCAACCAAGGATCGTCTTTGGGTCCGATGTTTGTGGCCCATTCCTGAAAGACCATTGGCTCAAATGATAAACAATTCATAGAAGGAAAAAAAAATAAACAAATTCATGAATTAGATACATTACGTGAAAAACTCAGGCTATTTTTCAAGTTGGCCATGACCTGCAAAATATATGGAAGGCTAAAAAATATATGATTTTGTATCACCTTTCCCAATCCAAACATGCATGCTTAGTTGGATCTATGAGATAGCCCAATTATGAAACATAAAATTAGCACGAAAATGGGTTTATGAAGTAGTTCATCAAACTAATCCTAAATTGTACAATGGAGTGTAGTAGGTGGACTCATTGATTCTAGTTCATGAATGCCCCGAACAACGAACTCGAAGCGAATGCCATCCAATGAAAATGGACAAACTACAACTACCAGACAATCCTTATCATCTGAGAAAGCAATCTTGACTATTATCTCACATACCCTTTGAAGCTTCCGTGTTTGGGACCGAGCTTCTTGAAGACATAATATCAACTTCAATACACGCTTCTTCAGCTCCTGATAAGCTCTCCGGTGTTTCTCCAACTGTTTGATAAACAGGGGAGATTTGGTTACATAAAAGATGGAACAAACATTCAAAACTCTAGTATTCACAATCTCATAAGATGGGCCTCATGTACAATTGTTGTCCAAGCAGCTTAATCAAATGTTGCACATTTCCAAACCAAATCACCAAACTCAAGCAATATTAGGCAAGACCCAAAGACAATTACCACTTCATGCATTGCCTGAACAACTCTAATTTCTTGCCAATATTCATTTGGTGACTTTGAAAGTAGAATTATTAAAAGTTATTAAATAGATAAAAATTATAAAAAAAAGGTTACCTGGCTAGGCTCGTTTATCAACACAGGCTGGAATCGTCGAGCTAATGCTTTATCCTTTTCAAAATGTATCCTGTATTCATAATAGAACCTGAAGGTTCCTGGTGTGTGCCGCCCTGCAATTGGATGAGCTCCAGTGTATTGTGCAAATTTCAAAATAGAGTAATGGGTGTCTATAACTGTGGACCCACCTCTTATAGTTGTTGCATGAGGGGGAAGAACCAGTATATGACTACCAGTTAGAGTAAACGCTTACAGGAATCCTCTCTAGATATTTCCACCTAATTCTAGCAGCCTTAGCATGCCTTTTCTCTGCATACATTCTGCTTTGAAAGGGATGTTTCTAGGGATAATGTGCAGCTTGATTGCTGCTCCAAGGTGGCTACATCTTGGTGTATCAACATAAAAAAACAATAAATACTCCTTAATAAATAGCTTAGCAAATAATTCACCACTAAGAATCCATACCAAAACTCTTTGTGAGGGTGCATTCGTATCTGGACAAGAGTAAGGGAATTGGATACAGAGAGGTTCAGAATTAGAATCAAAATGGCTTTGGATACAGAGAGGTTTAGAGTTAGAATCCCACACCTGAAGATTGCGTTTATATGATTTAAATGATAAATATAATCAAATAAAGGAAAAGACTACAAATTCATATATCTGATCTAGGCATGATTTATTGTCAGTTCAGGTTTCATGGGCCTGAAGCCAACCCCAATTAGTAAATCCGATTAAATTGGGTCAGTCAGTTTGGGTGCACATGCTCCCACAAATTCATATAGTAAAATCTCCTTGACATGAATGGTGAAGACAATTGAAAACTTCATATATTTAACAGGACCACTGCAAGAATGAAGATCAATGGTTCTAAATTCCATACAACTTAGGCCCAGGATTGGTGATGTAGGTTGTTGGCCTCATAGGCCCAACCATACACATGCCAAAAATCTTCCTGGTTGAATGATCCTAGCTTTTCAGTCGGTGGCCTGCAAATAGTTAATGAGAAAAATACATCCACTGTCTACATTGAATGAAAGGTTATATCAAAATGAGGAAAAACTAAGAAATAACTGGATGGAATTTTATGCTTGCCAAGAAAGACAACAACAACAACTATGGCATTTGAACTAGATTTGAAGCTCTAAAATCACATGACTATCAGGTCTCAGAACCAGCTATAATGTACTAAACAACCATCAATTCATCATATGATATCATCAACTGCACAAATATCAGCTACCATCTTCAGAATCTCTCTTCTCAGTGGCTGCAACGTCTAAGATTGCTTTAAACTCAAGCGCAATCATTACAGCCATTTCAAAACCTGCCAACATGTAAGAAGCTATGTGAAGCATATAAAGTAAGAAAGTTATAGAGAATTAGAGTAGTAAATATAAATGAGCCCTTGAGATGAGATTGAGCAAGATCTCACTGTTGAATTAACTCTTTTATTTCTTTCTACATCTTCACAACAAAAGGTCAGGTCATCCATGTTTAGGCCATAGAAACTTTGGCTCTCTAAATGCCAAATAATTTTGAATCCAAAAATCTAAAAAATGGATTTGAATGTTGAATTTCTGCAATTGAGGCCTTAGGAATTTAAAAACCCAAAATGAAAGTTACCGTTTTCTAGCATTGGAGAGCCAAATTCAAAGAAACAAAAACAACCAAATGCCATTTCAGAGATGTCTTCTAGAAAGAAAGGAAAAAAGGAAAAGAAAAGAAAAACCCACTTGAGTTCTTTGAAATATGTCAAAATAATAATCTAAAAAGAAAAAAGAAAACCGTCAATATCCAAATAGAAGAAACAAAAGAAAACAGTCCTACAAACTGAAAACAGTCCTGTCATTACATGATAAATTGTATGATACATGAAGATGTAAGGGATGGAAAAAAAAATCAGGCCATATTAAGAAGCATAAGAAGAAAAAGAAATCCTAGGAGCCCTTGGGCTCTAATATGTTGATGGAGCATAACTGAGAAATTGCACTAAGAAGATAGCATTAACCATCTTATTTTTCCCTTCAAATTTGGACTACTGATTATTTTACTTTCAACAATCCGTAAATCATACCTCAGTGACTTGACGAAATGCTCAACATCATACACACCTCAAAAACCACTAATTAAAGGATAAGACATTATTACTCTAGTTAGTCTAGCTATACAATCAAATTGGGTCATATGGATATAAGAAAGACAACTCATAATTGAAAAATAAAAATAAAATCAGTAGGCACAGGTTTCTGCAAGATGTGTGAGATAGGAACGTGTAAAATTGATCTATGTAAACAAAGGTAGCATGAATCCACTATTTTTCAGTTGTAGCAGGAAAACTGTAATTCAAATAGTGATTTCAAATGCAGATGAACATTTTGTGCAGCATCCACCCAAGATTTCTATATCAGCCCAAACTAAAGAATCAGATGGACAAAAGGTTTGGAGTTCTCTAAATGACTTTTTTGTCTATATTATTGTGTCACAGTTCATCATAACATGAATGATGTCCCAATGCACCTCTTTGTACATGTAGGGCACACTGTTCAGGGTCCAGCTGCTGATTTGAAGAAACCCACACTGGGTGGGTGGTCTTAAAAATCTTTCAGATCAGAAGACTCCCAAGTCTGAGATCGGTAGATTACATAATGAACCATCAGAAGAAAACAACAGCAGTCCAAACTAAAGTCATAGCTAGAATGGTTTAGAATTCCAATCTTGAAATATTTTGAGACAACCCATCCATAGTGGGAGCCATCACACCAATAGTCCAGATTTGCCACAAAAAAGGGCCTCCATTTTGCAAATGAGATGCATCGGGATGATATTCAAGTTCCGATGCATCAGGACCTTACAGTTCATTCCATGCTTCTAAGCATCCCATGCTAACCAAGTTCATTCAAGCCATAGATCAAACCCTCTTCTAGCATATTGGATGTCCCTTGGTTGGAGGAACTGAGCAGGCATCATTTGTTTCCACCCTAATTATCCATCCATTTAAATTTTCAAGTCCTACCGAAAAGGAACCTCGAAACAGAGGCGAACATGAAATGGTTCCTGTTTCTCTCAATGCCTCGAACAATGGGCAGTTAGATGCTTTTGGATGCTGTTCCATATACTTTGTCAAATCAAATGAAACCTGTTCAAAAGATAAAACACAACATTTAATCCAATGCCCAAGATTATAGCTACACATGTACTTACATTCATAGGGAAATAAAACTCCTTGATTTTAATCAAGAAACCTAATAACAACGATTGTGCATAACTCATAGGGAACTAGCATAAAGCACTCAATGTCCAATGGTGCAGATTAGCTATAAACTTTAGAAGTCAAACCAAATTCGGATGAATACACAAGTGAAGAAAAGAAAATTTGCATAGACTATGGTTTGTCACTTCCTTTCACTTAACATGGAAGGAACTATTGGATTAGCTATAAACTGTAAATTAATCAAATTTGCATGAATGCATAAGAGACAAAAACAGATAAAACTCCTTGATCTCTAATACATATGAACAAGACCGATAAAAAGTCTATTCAACAAATAAAACAAGAATGAAACGAAAGACATGTAATAAATCAACCACCTGTAAACATGAACCACTTAACTCTTAACGGTTGCCTCCATAAGTCATCCAGGCAACAATGCTCAACTGATGAATCCAAGAGACTCCAACATTTATCTATCCAGCCATTAGTAGATCAGCAGTTACTCCCATATATAGAATAAAAATAGAAAATATCAGATTCTCACCCTGCACAAAAAGAAAAGAAAACATCAGATTCTTACCCTACACAAAAAGATGAGACCTGGATATGTGGAGCCACAGGAAACTATGTGAAGAAGAAAACAATGAAATTCAAGTAAGCTAACATGTTCAAGGTCTACAAGATCTGGAAATCTGCCTCACGAAAGTGGAAAAGAAGAAGAAGAAGAAGAAGAAGAAGAAGAAGAAGAAGAAGAGGAAGAGAAGCTAAAATATAGTGAGAATCAGCAAACAAAATGCAGAGGAGCTAAAAGACCTTGGTTACAAGTTCCAAAACCCAATTTCAGGTTCAAGATGATGACACTGAACCATGCACCAAAAAAATCTACATTTAAGAGATGATTGTCTATAAAGATGAATTGGATCCAGGGACTCTCACTTCTTGCCAAGGAACTGCCCCATACGAGCTTCCCATTGGCCGCATTTGTGCAGTTAAATAATGATGGAAATCTGGATAAAAAAATATTCACTAGTATTAAAGAAAGCATCAAATGACCTTGCTTTTGTCAGATAAATAATGTTGGCTACGGTCTCTAAAGTTGTTGCCATCGGATATACTCCAACGGTCATGACCATTATACCAGTCATCCCGTCGTAAATTGCTAGAAAACTATGAAAAATCATGTGAGACCTGACCCGAGTTCGCATGTATGCATGTGTGTGTGTGAGTATGCACTCTATCCATTTTGGTTCCGCGGTCCTACCGGTTAAATTCTGGTGACCCGCGACCCTCAGATAGTGTTGCGGTCATCCTTGAGTTCGATCACATAGACCCGAATCGGATTGACCCGAGACCTATGTCATTGTGACCGTATCGTCGCTACGATTCCAACGCCGTATCTTGTGCATAAATCCGATATGTAGATCAAAAGTTGTGTATATTTCATTATATGACCATTGATCATGTGGCCCACTTAGGTGGAATGCATGTGGACTACTATCACCCATGGCACAAGTCCCCATGTACACTACACACACACACTACACAAATGCTATAGAAACACCACCCACCTCAATAAACACCACCCAAGCCTAGTCTAAAGGCCTAAACATTGTAATCTCCTCCCTATGCTATGATGACTTCTCTTACAAAATAATGATGACATTTTTCTCTCTCTTTATTCTCTCCCTCCCTCTCATTTCCCTCCATTGCTAGAATTTTCAGCAACCTCCCTTCTATCTTCCTCTCTTCTCCAGCCCCTTCTCCCTCAAATCCCCTCCCATCTAACCTTCAACAATCCATCTCACCCATTGAAACATGTCCCTTGGAGCATGAAGAGTAGATTGATGTAACTTTGGAGTGAGATCCATTAAGGTGGGTGACTATTCTTTTGCTGAATTCCTTTCTTTTCTTTAATTCATTATTTCTTTATGGATGGATCACATGGGACCCACCAATCCATGGTGGGGATCCCATTTGATCCCATGGATGTGGCCCTTTGGCCCATCCTACATGCATGTCATGATCCATGATGGGGCCATTTTCCATGGACCCCATCATGATGTATTTAATGATCTACTTCATCTTAAGGTTATTTAGACCCGAAGAATCATGTTGGGATGGCATCCCAACCATCCATAGCAATTATAGATCATGCATATAGTGATTTTATGTTGCATGTACGATCAATGTAGTTGTATGGGTATGATTCATTCTTGGGAGGGCCCATTAGTGGCGGGGCCCTACCTCATGGCCGGATTGGGTTTCTTCTCCATCTTTTCTTTCCTGTCTTTATAGTAAATCTGATGTATGTGTGGTCCACTTGATGTGCCATGCAACTTGGCCCAGGTGGTTAGATGTCAAGGTCCACCTTGTTGCCCCATATTGTTGTCATGTTTTGGACAGCCTTTGGGCTTGATTTTATGGGTGATCTTGGAAGGGGCTTGGGTCTGAGAGTTGTGTGACCCATCTAGGTAGACCCCACCCTAAGAAAATGGTAATTTATTTTCCTTTTAATTATCTTTTGGGGTGGTTTGGACAACAACATGTTGCTGTCCAAATATGTCTGGACAGATTTTTGGGCCATCTTGAGGCCAGATTTTTGGGCATTTTGAGGGGTGTTTGGTCCCATGTAATATATATTTCTTAAATTTGTGAACCCCACCTATAAGTATGCCAAATTTCAGCCCCAACTGACTCCATTTGGTTATCCAAAAGAGTGGGCCAAGAGGGGTGGTCAGCCTGATTTTCTGCTGTGCAGTCCAGCAATGTAAACTGTTGTAAATTGAAATTCGTAAATTATTTTGATGATGGTGAGCCACCTTTTTGGGTTTTCTCTTATTTTATACATGATGGGAGACCTTGACCCTCAATTTCCAGAATTTTGGAGGCCTATGACCCACCTATTGGAATGGCCCAAATTCAGCACAATCATATTCCAGCAATACTCCACCCTGTATAGATTGTATCCTTCAAATTAATTAAAATACTTATGAGTATCCTAAAATCATGAAAATTTACAGGGAGGTGGCCTACTCATGTTGGGACCCATTTACTAATTTTTATGGCCAATGGACCCCTATGCACACCGTGGCGAGGGCCGGACTGGCCCACCACGTTGGGACGTCCAGGTTTGTCCAATTTTTTGGACAGACCATTTTGTTTAAATTAATTAAAATACTTAAGAATATCAAAAAATTATGAAATTTTGTGAGGGTGTGACCCACCTATGGAAGTTTCACTTTGTAAAATTTCAGACCCAACGGACATTTGACTTGGCCGTGGTGTGGCCGGGAGTGGCCAGCTAGGCAGGGACGCCCAGGCTGGGGCATCCAGCCTGCTTCATGGGCCTACCTTGATGTGTTGTATATCCCAGCCGTCCCATCCATGAATGGCCCATGTAGGGAGGGTCCACCCTACATGTACATCCCCTGTGGGATCCACTTTAGTGTACATGGAGCCCACCTTAATGTATGTATAGCCAGGCCGTCCAGGCCCATATGGAACGCCCCATGTGGGCTACCTACTGGACTTTGGTCTAGCAGTGTGGCCCACCTACTCCCTTGTGGTGTATGATGTAACCCTATGTGGTGGGCCCCTCTGACTTGATAGCTAGACCACTTGGGCTGATGTCCTAATCAAATGAAATAATTACTGGACTCCAATAGGCCCATACACCTGTTGGGTTAAAAATCCAGTAACTTGTTATAATTATGCTTGGCCTTTGGGCTGAAATTTTGAGTAGTGGGGTCCACCACATTGTGAAGATCTTAGAGAGAATAATTTATACCTTTGATTCCTTAAATGTTGGGCTTTGATCCATGATCAATTAGAGATGAGCTACCTCTTGGGGACCAATTGTGGTTGGATGCTCACATTGGTGGCCCTAAGGTAGGCCCATAGGCTTCTATGGGTAGTTAAAGGCCCACCATAGACTCTTGCTAGGCCCGTTTAATCTATTTAGGCCCATACCATTATTCTTTTTAGTCTCGTGAGCTACCCCAGGTATGTGGGTCCCCACTAGAGGTTGTATTCTTTATGAGGAATTAGTTAAGTACCTAGACCCTTCATGGTTAGGTAGAGAGTTCATCTTCACCTCATTGGCACCCCTATTCATCTTCATGGCCCACTCCCATACGCATCATATGCATGCTTGGTTGAGGTATGATTGGCCATGGTTGTGCCATTGTGTAGGACATGTTGGTATCTCCCCGAGAGATGGATGCTTGGGATTGATGCATGGGTGATTGTGTGATTCATGCATCTGGCATTGCATAGCTTGTGGATATCCACCCTTACTTCATCAGGGTCTTACCTCCACAGGGGTATTCGTGGATGGCCGTATGTGTGGACATTGAAAATATTAGTTGAGCATATCGGGTGCATAGGATGCCCATGGGTGGAATTTTTAAAACTTTCATGGTACCAAGGATTTGCTCCAACGTCGTGACCGGGTGAAATATATGAGCGCACGAGGGACTTATACCGTTAGGCTGCGACTCCCACTGTCGTGTAGTTGGTTGAATAGGGGTGTGGCCTTACCTGCCTGGTGTGAGGAGGCATTGCTAGGCTGAGTCTGACCAGCTCGTAAATGGGTTCGCTACCGTCAGGCCTTGCTGGTGATTGGCTATCCATAGGCGGGTAGTGAGGTCTCTTACGCTTGTTTGACTGTGCGGGGTTTGCAGAGCGGCAGTCATTCAGCAGTGTAATAGACCCCGGTGATTTCCTTATGATTGAAAATGTACTTGACTTATGGTTTGGATATGAGCACTGACATTACTTGCATTGCATTAGCATTGGCTGTACAAGCCCCTTCATGCATTGCCTTGGTATGACACCCATTACTCATTGCATCACCTTCATGGTAAGCCTTGGTAAGGCTAGTGATATGCTCATTGATCATGCTTCTCTCCTTATACCTCCTACTATTCTTCTGTGCACCATTGTCATATACTTACACCACCCTCTAAGCTTCTATAAGCTTATGCATGATTGATACATGTAGGAGATTCTAGGCAGGCGTCGTAGTAGCAGAGCATGGAGTAGAGTTGAGCAGTGAGGACTCCAGTGTTGCTAATTTCTTTCTCTTTTCCTTTTATTCTCATGTATGTCCTTCTGGACCTTACGAATGATTGTAAAAGTTCAAATTCATAATGAATTTTGCGATGTGTGCCTTTGTTATTCTCAGATGTACTTGCTGTGATCTTGGGTATGCTCATATTGGAAAATGATTATACTTTTACGGAAATCCTCCTTGTAGGATCCCAGGATCGGAACCTACCTCAGGAGCTGAGAATGGGGTACTACGGAGGCAGTTGCGGCCAGAATCGGCCATCGGGTTCCTTGTGAGTCCGGTTACCTAGTCTGGGTCGTGACAAGATTTGGTATCAGAGCATAACAAGTAATTCTGAGATGACTCAGGACAACATCGCATGTCTGCCAAGAACATAGGACAAGTAATGTCCTGAAATTATTCCTTTCGCTCCGTATTGAGCCTATAATTGTCTTGATTCCTTACATCGTCATTATTTTGTAAATGATACCAAGTGGACGTGGCACTCATGGTCATGGCTCCCGTGGTCGTGGTGCCCGTGGACGAGGCTCCTGAGTTACTCATCCTACTCGAGCACATCTTGCTCCCGTTGTTGAGGATCTGGTTCCTGAGGTCCCGATCCGGCCTGTTCCTCCAGTTGAGCCCGTAGCGCCCGTATCTCCAGTTGCTCCGGTTCCCCCACCTATTCCCCCTCCTCAGCATGCTGTTTCAGTTACTGAGGCTCCTGCTCCGCCGGCCGCACCCGTGCCTCCGCCCGAGGCGAGTGCCGCCCCAGCCTTTCCGATAGTACCTATAGGAGCTGAGCATTTTTAGCAGTTGATGCAGCTTGTTATCACAGCATTGCAGACTCCTCAGCCTGCTACTGCCGAGGTTTCTGGGCAGTCTGATTTACCACAAGCTAGTGCGATAGCTCGAGAGTTCCGGCAGCATGATCCCCCGAGGTTTAGTGGTGACCCTGACCCTTCTGCCGCCGAGGCTTGGTGCACTGAGGTTGCGAGGATTTTTGACACTATTCAGTGTCCTGCGGGTCAGAGAGTATCCCTTGCGACCTATCTTCTTCAGGGTGAGGCCCATCATTAGTGGTCATCTGTATCTAGGATGGTCGGACCTCAGTTTGTTTGGACATGGGAGGAGTTCATGGTCTGTTTCGACCAGAAGTTCTTCCCTGAGCATGTTCAGATCCAGCGAGCGATCGAGTTTGAGACCCTAGTGTAGGGTGATATGATTGCATCTCAGTATGAGGCCCGTTTCTTAGCCTTGTCTAGATTTGATCCCCATCTCACCAGCGATGAGAAGATGAGGGCTCGTCGTTTTGTGACTGGTTTGCGTCCTTCCCTTCGCAGTTGTGTGGTAGGGCATTGTTTGGAGACGTTTGACCAGGTCGTTCATCGGGCACTGGTTTATGAGGAAGACTAGGCTATGATCCAGAGGTCGAGAGAGCAGAGTTCTAGTGAAGACCGGAAGAGGAGGGCACCAACCGGTAGTTCTAGGCAGCACTGTAAGTAGAGATGGAGGGACAGGTCAGGATTTCAGCAGCCTACGGTTCAGACAGTAGCTTCATTATCATCGTCAGCACCATCTTTCGGCCCCTTTTCTGGTGTATGCTTCGGCTGTGGACAGGCCGGGCATTGGATTGTGAGTGCCCTCTCCCCATTCAGCAGCAGAGGCCACCGCAGTTGCCTCCTCGTCCTCCTCAACAGCAGCAGAGAGCTCAGCTTCCACCTGCCGCTCCTAGGGCTCCTCCTCAGTAGCAGAGGCAGCTAGACAGACCTCCTCAGCAGCGACAGCAGCAGCAGAGATAGCAGCAGCCGCAGCACCAGAAGAGGGGATATCCGTATGTTCGGTCCCTGGCTCCAGTATGTATCGTAGCCCAGCAGGTACAGACTCAGGACCCTTAGTCTTCTGGGTTGCTTCCCCTACCAGCTCAGGGCCGCTTCTATTCTGCACAGCAGTCGCTAGGCTAGGACCCGCAGTCATCGATCGGTGGAGTAGTCGAGGGTATTCGTCTTATTTCTTCCTGCATTGCTCATGTTTTATTTGATTCTGGTGCCTCCCATTCTTTTGTGGCTGAGCAGTTTTGCTGATCGACCAATATTCCATTGGAGTCCGTGTTTGAGGCTTTGACCGTTTCGACTCCCATGGGGAAGTCTATAATGTTGACCCATCGCTGTCCTTCTTGCCCAGTGTTAGTGGGCGAGATATTCCTTCCTGCTGATCTGTTCGTGATGCCGATGTCAGGTTTTGATGTGATTCTGGGTATGGACTGGCTTGCAGAGTATGGTGCTGTCTTAGACTGTACCACGAGGACGATTATGTTTCACATTCCAGGCTTGCCAGTGTTCCAGTTCGTCACCGAGCCCAGAGGAGAGCCATTATATAGTTTCTTGGTGTCGGTCATTGAGGATTCTGTGGCAGAGAGTATTGAGCAGCTGTCAGTTGTTTGTGAGTACTCGGATGTATTTTAGGAGATACCGGGTTTGCCACCACGTCGGCAGGTGGAGTTCCAGATTGATTTGGTGCCCGGGACCACGCCTATCTCAAAGGCCCCCTACCGGATGGCACCGTTGGAGTTGAGGGAACTGCAGGAATAGTTGGATGAGCTCCGGGAGTTAGGTTTCATTCGTCCCAGCAGTTCGTCTTGGGGAGCCCCAGTACTGTTTGTAAAGAAAAAGGATGGTTCGTTACGGCTTTGTGTGGACTATCGCAAGCTCAACAGAGTCACCATCAAGAACCGATACCCGCTTCCCCGTATTGATGACTTGTTCGATCAGTTGCAGGGTTCACAGTATTTTTTCAAGATAGACTTGCGTTCTGGTTACCATCAGATTCGGGTCCGAGAGGAGGACATTCCGAAGACAACTTTCTAGACACGTTATGGTCACTTCGAGTTCCTAGTCATGTCGTTTGGACTGACCAACGCGCCCACCATATTCATGCAGCTGATGAATGAGGTTTTTTAGCCATTCTTCGATCAGTTCATGGTGGTATTCATTGATGATATTCTTGTATATTCGAGGACCCGAGAGGACCATGCTGAGCACATACGGATTGTGCTTGAGACCCTCCGTGCCCACCAGCTGTATGCGAAGCTGGAGAAGTGTGAGTTTTGGTAGGAGGAGATGAAGTTCCTCGGTCACGTGGTGACGAGGGAGGGTGTCGCTGTGGACCCCTCGAAGGTTGATGCAGTGCGTTAGTGGGGCTAGCCCACAAACGCGTCCGAGATTCACAGCTTCCTTGGTCTAGCGGGATATTACTGACGGTTTATTGAGGGTTTCTCCCGTATTGCAGCACCGCTGACCCGGTTGTCACAGAAGGGTATCGAGTTCGTCTGGAGTGATGCTTGTGAGAAGGCATTTACGGAGTTGAAGGACCGCCTCACATCCGCTCCTGTTCTCACTCTTCCTGATGGGAGTGAGGGTTTTGTTGTTTTCACTGATGCCTCCAGAGTTGACTTAAGTGCTGTACTGATGCAGCATGGGAAGCCAGTGGCATATGCCTCGCGCCATCTCAAGGTCCATGAGCTGAACTACCCCACTCATGATTTGGAGCTCGCAGCAGTCGTCTTCGCACTGAAGGTGTGGAGGCATTATCTATATGGGGTCAGGTTCGAGCTCTTCTCGGATCATAAGAGCTTGAAGTATCTATTTTCGCAGTTCGAGTTGAACCTGCGACAGAGGCGATGAATGGAGTTGCTGAAAGATTATGATTTTGACCTTCAGTACCACCTGGGTAAGGCAAACGTGGTGGCGGACACTCTCAGCCACCATTTACGAGGCTTGGTGGCACAGATGATGGTGCGTGAGTGGCAGATGCTCGAGGATGTATCAGAGTTTGACTTTGAGTTCGGTCTGCAGTCTTCCATTGTTCAGCTTTCTAGCTTGTTGATTCAACCCTTCTTGGTGGCCAGGGTGATCGAGGCTCAGCAGATGGATGAGTTACTTTAGGAGTACTGAGCAGAGGCCGCATCCATGGAGCACTCAGACTGGCAGATTGGTTTCGGTGGTGGATTATGCTTCAAAGGCCAGTTGTGTGTCCCGGATGTACCAGAGTTGCGTCGTGATCTGATGAACGAGGCACGCCGATCGAGACTTACTATCCACCCGGGCTCCACGAAGATGTATTGTGATATGAGGAGTCAGTACTTCTGGCAGGGGATGAAGCATCGGATTGTGAATTTTGTGGCCGAGTGTGACACATGCCAGTGTGTCAAGGCCGATCATCAGAGACCCGCTGATCCCTTGCAGCCGTTGAGCGTTCCAGAGTGAAAGTGGGAGCACGTATCGATGAATTTCATCGCAGGTTTATCGAGGACTCAGCGTAGTCACGATACCATCTGGGTTATCGTTGACCATCTGATGAAGTCGGCCCATTTCATTCCAAGGCGTGCTTCCTGGTCGATAGACTGGCTTGCAAAGGTGTTCATTGAGGAGATTGTGAGGCTGCGCGGTGTTCCAATTTTGATCGTTTCAGATCGAGACTCCAGATTTACATCTCAGTTTTGGAGGAGTTTTCAGTAGGTGCTGGGGATCACTTTGCATCTCAACATCGCATATCATTCGCAGATGGATAGGCAGACCGAAAGGGTCAACCAGATCCTTGAGGATATGCTCAGGGCATGTGTGATCGACTTTGCGGGCAGTTGGGATGATCATATGCGCCTCGCCGAGTTCGCATACAACAACAGTTATCAGACAACTATCGGCATGACTCCTTTTGAGGCACTTTATGGCAGACCGTGCAGATCTCCTAGTTGTTGGACCGAGGTTGGAGAGTATCGTCTCTTAGGTCCCGAGCTTGTGCTGCAAATGTCAGAGGCTATTGATGTTATCAGGCAGAGGATGCGCACAGCTCAGAGCCGGCGGAAGAGTTTTGCTGATTGTTAGTGTCGACCCCTTGAGTTCGCAGTCGGGGACATGGTATATCTTAAGGTCTCACCTATGAAGGGCATGGTTCGTTTTGGTGTGAAGGGCAAGCTCACCCCGAGATTCATTGGACCTTTTGAGATTACCGAGCGCATGGGCGCTGTGGCCTATAGGCTTGCCTTACCTCTTGAGTTGTCTGCGATCCACGACGTGTTCCATGTTTCTATGTTGCGGAAATATGGGTCGAACACTATTCCCGTGATTGATTGGCAGCCACTCGAGGTCCGTGAGGATGCTTCTTACATTAAGCAGCCGATTCGTATTCTTGATCGGAAGGAGCAGGTCCTCAGGATTAAGGTCATTCCCTTGGTGAAAGTGCAATGGGGTCATCATTCGGAGGCCGAGGCGTCTTGGGAATGCTAGACCGAGATTAGAGAGCGTTATCCCCATTTATTCGATGATTGATTGCATTTCTTCCATTCCCTTCTCTTGTGTTTGATGATTGAGATACATATACGATGATGATGTTGATGCAATTTGAGGTTCCGATTTTAACAATTTTGAGGACGGAATTACTTTGTTAGTGGGGAGGATTCCGAGTTCGCATGTGTGCATATGTGTGTGTGAGTATGCACTCTATCTATTTTGGTCCCGCTGTCCTACCGGTCAAATGCTGGCGACTCGCGACCCTTAGATAGTATTTGTGGTCATCCTTGAGTTCGATCACGTAGACCCGAATCGGATTAACCCAAGACCTATGTCATTGCGACCGCATCGTCGCCGCGATTCCAACACAGCGTCTTGTGCATAAATCCGATATGTAGATCAAAAGTTGTGTACATTTCATTATATGACCATTGATCATGTGGCCCACTTAGGTGGAATGCATGTGGACCACCATCACCCATGGCACAAGTCCCCATGCACACTACACACACCACACAAATGCTATGGAAACACCACCCACCTTAACAAACACCACCCAAGCCTAGTCTAAAGACCTAAACATTGTAATCTCCTCCCTATGCTATGATGACTTCTCTTACAAATAATGATGGGATATTTCTCTCTCTTTATTCTCTCCCTCCCTCTCATTTCCCTCCATTGCTAGAATTTTCAGCAACCTCCTTTCCATCTTCCTCTCTTCTCCAGCCCCTTCTCCCTCAAATTCCCTCCTATCTAACCTTCAACAATCCATCTCACCTATTGAAACATGTCCCTTAGAGCATGAAGAGTAGATTGATGTAACTTTGGAGTGGGATCCATTAAGGTAGGTGACTATTCTTTTGCTGAATTCCTTTCATTTCTTTAATCTCATTATTTCTTTATGGATGGATCACATGAGACCTACCAATCCATGGTGGGGATCCCATTTGATCCCATGGATGTGGCCCTTTGGCCCATCCTACATGCATGTCATGATCCATGACGGGCCCATTTTTCATGGACCCCATCATGATGTATTTAATGATCCACTCCATCTTAAGGTCATCTATATCCTAAGGATCATTTTAGGATGACATTTTAACCGTCCATAGCAATTATAAATCATGCATGTAGTGATTTTATGTTGCATTCTCTTTCAAAGAAGGTAAAAGATTGGCCTTTTTCCCTCATCCCTGATTATTTGTTTTTCCTTTGTTTTTTTATGGGTGGCTTCCCTTTTTCGAAAAGGGTCCCACACAACCATGTGGATCCAATTTCATGAGATCTAGCCTTATTAGTGCTTGGTTGGTTTCCTGTCACGTGTAACATGTGCAAGTGTGCCAGAATCGATATAACAACTTTATCCAAACTGATCAACTTCATCCCTAAGTAGATACATCCAATATGAACGTGACTAGAATTTGGGAAGATTGGTTGCTTACTCAGCCACTTGCAGAATTTTATTTGATCAAGTGATAATCAGAAGGTGGGATTCTTCCTCTGAAGATGGATTGTGCTTAGCCTTCTACAAGAAAGGATTTTTAATATACTATTGCAAATCAAATAAAAGGGAAAAACTCACAATCACCCACTAGGAGTGACTATAAGAATGTGTCTCTTGAAAAAACTATGTAATATTGGATAAAGGACAAATACAATATTTGAGCATAGATTTGGATTACAACTAAAAGACTATAGCTAATGTCACGCCCCAAAATCAGAAATCGGATTCACAGGAATCCCGATTGCCGAATCCGGTGCTGACAGCCTCCATAGTACCCCATTCTAGGCTCCTAGCGTCCATACGCCAGATTCCGATCCTGGGGTCCTACAATGAGTTTTTTTTTAATATATACATTTAACTCATAATAAGCATAACCACAAAATTACCCAATTCACAAAGGCAACTTCATCATCACATATCTGCTAATATAATCATTTTGAGTACAATGCTGACAGGAAATACATAAATAAAAAATCAAGCACCAGGAGACCGCTGCACGCTCCAAGCTCAACACTACTGCAACCTAACATCACATGCACGCATCTATCGTGCATAAGCTTATAGAAAGCTTAGAGGGTGGTGTAAGTGTGTGTACAAGGTAAGTGCCAAGTATTCAATATCAGAGTAATCAGATTAAACGGAAGTACTGACAAGTCCATGGATCATACAATATCAGGGTACACAATACAAATCAAACATGCAAATGAGGAGTCAAAGCGAGCCAAATATTAGATGTCGAGGATACAACGCTATAAATCACACAATATTGAAAGTACTGGTAAACCATAAATTGTATAATGTCGAAATAAGTAGAAATACTAACAAGAGCATGAATTATCATAGTAAACAGAATATTGACAAGAACATAAATCATATGATAACAGAGTAAGCAAAAATACGGATAAGTCCATGAGTCAATCAATGTCAGAACATGCAATGTAGAATAACTATGCAAATGAGGAATCATAGATAACCAAATATCGATACAATACAACATACATTCCTGATGAGTAACACAAATAGCGTTAGCCGTACCTAGGCCATATAAATGTAGAGACACAATAACCCAAAATGTCGTATACCGCGGATGTTATGCAATATGCGGTGCGAATGGAATGACCATACTAGAATGTGAAGTCGGGATGATAGTACCTAGTATCGCAGCTTATGAGGGTCCATCACAAGGGACCCCTATCCAAACCACTCCCATACCTAAATTTGGATAGTCAGACTTAATGTGGTAAACTCCTGATCTCAGGTTAGTCGTGCGCCCCAACCGAAATCCTAGCCATTGCGAAGGCACACGTAACAAATAGTTACACACCACCAACCCGAATGGATAATGAATGAATGAATGCATAAATGAGTATACAACTCCTGCTCACTAAATCTACATATCAGTATAGTTCATCTCTGGGATCATCACCGGGGTCTATTACACTCTACGCCAGCTTGCCGCCCCTATCCGAGCGCACAACTGGGTAAGTGGAAGAGACCTCACTATCCGGCTGCCAATATCGGGCCCGGCTCGTCAATAGCAGACCCATTCCTCAAGCTGGTCAAACTCAACCTAGACATTTCCCCCTCACTCAGGCGGGTAAGGTCACACCCCTTCCCAACCGACCACGACACAGTGGGAGACGCGGCCTGCTGGTATACGGCCCTCATGCGCTCATATATCCACTCGGTCTAGACGTTGGGGCGTTTCCTGGCCACGGAGGTTTAGGAATTTTCACCCAGGGACATCTATGGCGCCTGTATGCTAGAACCAAATATTTTCGGTGTCCCATTTGGCCATCTACGATATGCCTATGGAGGCTACGACCCTGATGTCCTAGGGCGTATAGTAATCATAATGTGAGATGCATGAGTCATACAATCTAGTCATGCATCAATCCTGCGCATACCGCGTGCTCAAGTGAGATAACCTCCGCCTATCAGGGAGTCTCATAACAACATGCTCAATGACATATGCAATGATCAATCACATCTCATAACCAACATGCAGATGATGCGTATGGGCATGTATCATGATGTTATGCTGTCACATACTCATAATTGAAAAGGCCAAGCTATATGTCATAGAGGGGGGGTGAATAGGACAATGCCAAATAAAAACTTATAACAGCGGAATAATAAAGAAAATGATAGCCAAATTAAATAACAATGCAGGAAAGTAAAACAACCTCAAAATTCAGATCTTGAGAGGTTGATACAAACGTTATTCTAAGGACAACCTTACACTAAAAACAGAGTTTATGGTAGGACAACCTTATTTCTAGAAAGGTCTTTGTATCAAGTCTCAAATCGAAGAGGAATACAGAATTAAATATAAACTGAAATGAAATAACTTGTAATTAAAAATGTATTGTTCTAGGGACAGCCATACACCATAAAAATGGCAGGGCAACCTTGCTGGAACAACTTTCAAATGAAATTGAAAATCAAGCTTATAAAGGAATAGCAGAAAGTAAATTCTAAGCTATTACAACATTCTCACAAAGCTTGAAATAATTACAACATTCACCACCATACATACATCCCACAAAAATTAATTAAAAGATTAAAAGAATAAATCAATCAACCACAACTCAAGGGATTATAGTGGTTCGCTTGTGTGTTCACCAACTGTTATACAACAGCCACACAAAAAGCTACTCCACTCCTAATATCCTCACACAGGGGATATTAGCGTTCACTAAAAATAGGTTTTCCCAGGTTCACCCAAAACCCTTACAATTATGTCTTTGTATGTGGGCTTACACAATTAAAAAAACCCCACTTCTGAGTTTTCCTGGCTTTCCTCAGATAACCAAAATAACAAGATTTTTCTGGCAAATCTTGAAAGAAACCAAAATAATAGAAAGGAATTTACAATATGTAAAATACCTGAATATCTTCTTCGTTGTAGCAGCCCGGTAGAACCAAATCAAAGTAGATGATTGAATGTCCGAGTTCAATGTCCAGTACTTGATTACAATGGTTCTAGTTCTAATAGATTTTAAATTAAACCAAAATAGGGCTTGCCTTAATTGATTTTGATTCCAAAGAAAGGGAATAATAATTCCTCTTTATCAAATCAGATTGGAATATAAGAAACAAAATCAATTAAATAAAGCTAAGGAAAGAGAATATTAAATAAGCACACTTAGCTTAGATGGAGCACAGAATTATCTCTCAGAAGTTCGACGAAGATTGGCTTGAATGGATTAATTAATTCGATGATTTCTTCTGAGATTCGTGCACTATTTATAAATGAGAAGATCGGGTCTTCGACTCGTCTAGAGTGCTCTTCGACTAGTCGAAGCAACAACAGATATTTGAAAAATCCGGGGATTTGCTCGACTGCTCTACGATCGGTCGTAGCCCTCTACGATCGTCGAGGTCACCTGACGGTCGTAGGTTTCCTTCGATCGGTCGAAGGTCCTGCAAAAGTTCGCCGGACTTCGAGTCGTAGATTGTACGACCGGTCGAAGATCCGTCGACACTGCTCCTACGACTGGTCACTTGATTCTGGACTAGTCGAAGGCTAATGATTTTATCCGAAATTTGTAACAAACTTACGATCGATCCAGGAAATGCTTAGATGGTCGAAGCAAGTCTAGGACTAGTCAAAGCAGACCTAAGACTGGTCGAAGAACAGACCAATCACATGTAAAATAACATTCGACTTATGTATCCGAAATGACCTACTTCTAAGGTCATCCTATGGTCAAACAAACCTCAATCATGAAGTATGGACATTGAAGCATTAGGAACAAGTGACCTTGAAGTATCAGTCTTGAAGTCTTGATTTCAGCTTGAGTCTTGCCTTGTACTTTCTTTTCGGCTTGAGTCTTGTTTTGTGAGCAGTTCTTGCATTCAAGAGTTTTGTCTTGTGATCAGTTCTTTCATTCAAGATCTTGAGTCTTGTACTTGAGAGCTTTGCTTGTTGTGAGCTTAGCTTGTTCATGAAGTCATGAATGTTGATCCTTGAGAGAGCTTCACTTAAGCAGGTTATATATAACATAACAGAGATTTTGTCACCACAAATTTGACAACTTACAGGGATATAAACTATAGCACTTACAATAATCGGTATCAATAACCGACATCAACCATCAATCACAACAATGTGGACATTTAACCAACATTATCCCCCAAGGAATGGTGGTCCCATGGCCTCACACTAGGGCCAAACATACAACACTATGGGTCCCTCTCAATAGCGTAATACACACCACGATGGACCTTTCACATGGGCCTAACATACATCACAATGGGCTCTATCGTCTGACCCTTAAATGCATCACAATAGGCCTCATCACGTAGACCTCATATTCATCACATTAAGCTTAAAACACGTGCCGAATATACATCACAATGGGCCTCAACTATGAGTCGCATATACACCGTATAGATCTCGACAATCGGCCTCGACAATTGAAATCAGCCTCGACAATCGGAATCGGCCTCGCTCAATCAGAATCGGCAATTAGTCACGATAATCGGGATCAATCGATAATCAGAGTTGGCAAATCGGTCACGACAATTGGATCGATCGATAATCAAAATCAGCAAATCGGTCACGTCAATCAGGATCGGCAATCGGTCATGACAATTGGGATCGATCGATAATCAGAGTGGGCAAATCGGTCACGACAATCGGATCGATCGATAATTAGAATTGACAAATCGGTCATGACAATCGGAGTCAGTAATCGGTCACGACAATCGAATCGATCGATAATCAGAATCGGCAAATCGGTCACGATAATTGAATCGGTCGATAATCAAAATTGGCAAATCGGTTACGTTAATCAGGATCGGTAATCGGTCACGACAATCGGGATCGATCGATAATCAAAAGCGACAAATCGGTCACAATAATTGGATCGATCGATAATCAGAATCGGCAAATCGATCACGGTAATCGGAGTCGGTAATTGGTCACGACAATCGGGATCGATCGATAATTAGAGTCGGCAAATCAGTCACGACAATTGGAGTCGGTAATCGGTCACGACAATCGGGATCGATCGATAATCAGAATCGACAAATTGGTCACGACAATCGGTTCGATCGATAATCTGAATTGGCAAATCGGTCACGGCAATCGGAGTCGGTAATCAGTCACGACAATCGGGATCGATCGATAATCAGAGTTGGCAAATTGGTCACGATAATCGAAGTCGATAATCAGTCACGACAATCGGGATCGATTAATAATCAAAATCGGCAAATCGGTCATGACAATCGGATCGATCGATAATTAGAATCGGCAAATCGGTCACGACAATTGAATCGGTCGATAATCAAAATCGGCAAATCGGTCACGTCAATCGGGATCGGTAATCGGTCACGACAATCGGGATCGATCGATAATCAAAATCGGCAAATCGGTCACGACAATCGGATCAGTAAGAATGAGCTTAATGAGGCCTAAGGGAAGGTCACAATGAGGACATCCAACCATCATTGCCCATTAATGTGGACATTTAACCAACATTGCTCCCAAGGAGTGGCCCTCGTAGAGCCAGACATATAGTGGGCCCACAAGGGCCTCATGTACATCACCACGGGCCTAACTCAAGGGCTGAATACACATCACGAAGGGCCTCACTCATGGGCCACATATATGTCACATTGGGCCTCGCCCATGGGCCTCAAATACATCAGGTGGGCCGAATCAATGGGCCAAGTCTAATGGGCTGGAAATACATCTCAATGGGCCTCATCATATGGGCCATAAACACATCACATCATGCCTTGCTCATGGGCCTCGAACACATCACAACGGGCTACAACCCATGGGCTTCAATTACACAATAGGTGGGCCCTACACATGGGCATAATATACATCACAGGTGGGCCCTACACATGGGCCTCATATACATCAAGTGAGCTACACTAATGGGCCGCACTAATGGGACGAATCCAATGCATTTTGGAGATCCAACCTATTCATAAGTTAGCATAGAGATAGATGAAGTGAGAACCAAATATCAGCTTGGGCGGGAGCCACTGTGGCTCCCAAGAAGCTTTAAACGGTGGATGCTACTGTACCCCATTATTATTGCAAATGGTGGGGTTCACTTGATCTTTGAATCCCACTCATTTACTCCATGCCATAAAATGATCTCACAAATGGTTGGACTGTTTAGATACAACACATGTATTATGGTGGGTCCCATAGATAAACGGCATGGATGGAATAGGTGGGACCATGGAACTTACTGCCGTGTACAACAGTTAGCAGTGGGGTACATTTGCTGCTGTGCATAGCAGCAATATAGCTGCCGAGTATAAGCATGCAGATGCTGCTGGCCCACCCTTAAATATATACAAGGTATATATAATATAATGTATTTTAATATATATGTATCTCTGCTGCTAGTGCAGCTTTACACATTAAGGAGAGAGCAGAGGTGGGTCCCACGCAGGGCCCACCCTCATATATATCTGTAATATATATACCTAATATTATAATATAATATAATATAATATGTAATATATTATATTATATGTTAATATAATACAATATAATATATTAATATATTCTATTATATACACAACGTCCAGGCCCTGGACGGCCTGGACATACACATATATCATGGTGTCCCCACACGTGGGGTGGGTCCCACCGTCCATGGACAGTGGACGGCTTGGATATACACGATGGTGTGGCCCACCAAACTAGATGGTCGTCGTGCGTGGGTCCCATGTACTCCACCATCACACACACCTCCCTGCCACCTGCATGGCAATCAATGCCCATACCTCAGCGTTGAAACGAGGTATCCTTCACTCTGTCTACCACTTGAGCCATGGGACGTGGGTCCCACGTTAAAACGAGGTGTCTTTCACTCAGTTTACCAGTTGAGCTATGGATTTGGGTGTGGAAAATGGGCCCCACAAGGATGTGGCCCCATTGTCCAGGGCAGTGGACGGTTTGGATAAAACACATACATCATGGTGTGGCCCACCAAAGTGGACGGATGGAGGGAGTGGATGGGTCCCATGGACCCCACTACCAGTCCACACTCACACTAGTACTCTCATGTCAGTACACACTCCATGTTAGCCACCACCACAGGGATCAATACCAAGACCTCCAGTGTTGCAACGAGGCATCCTTCACTCGGCCTGCCACCTGTGCTATGGAGCTGGGTGGGCCCTCATCAGATCACACTTCACTAGCAGCGATCCCCACTGTTAGCCACCTCAACGTGGGCCCCCCTATGGACGGTTGGGATGGCATATAAACATCATGGTGTGTCCCACATAGATGGAGTCCATCGGTAGATGGCATAGATGAAATACACATATCATAGTGGCCAAGATCATAGAAAGAGAGAGGGAGAGGGAGAGAGACATCGGCAATATCGGAGAGGCCTCGCCACTATAGGCCCCTCTTAAACATAAGCATACATCAAGGTGAGTCCCACATATATGGACCCTTAAATCAAACAAATGAATGAAATACAAAAATCCATAATCACCCACCGATCGGTCTTCTTCTTTAGCTCCTTGAACTCCTTAGCTCATTCTTTAAGGGTGGATGATGAAATTTGAAAGGTGGAGATGGGAGATGAGAGGGGTAGAAGGTGGGCCATACATGGCTCTTTAATCTCTTTGGAAGCCATGGACGTTGGCTCTCTTGGGAGTTGCTTGAATGGGGTGAAGAGAGAAATAAAAAAGTGATGAGAGTTGTAAGGATGGATGACATGGAGTGTATGGGTGAGGGATGGGGCTAATTGACTTTTGGGGCATGAGATGGGATAGGGTATGGGTAGCATTGCCTTGTTGGAATGAAAGGTATGGGAGAGGTAAGGTCTTAGTTGACTTGGTGGAAAGAGAGAGTATGGGTAGAGATTCCATTCTCTCAACCAGGAATCTTTCTGGAAACGGCGCACACGATTCCCCTGGTGTTTCCTTGATCTATTCTCTGGCCCATAACTCCTGGCCTG
Source organism: Magnolia sinica (assembly GCF_029962835.1). Lineage (NCBI taxonomy): Eukaryota > Viridiplantae > Streptophyta > Magnoliopsida > Magnoliales > Magnoliaceae > Magnolia > Magnolia sinica. The sequence continues at coordinate 53,822,323 of NC_080584.1, forward strand.
GGTATCGCACCAGCACGCGAGATGCGGCATCGGAATCGCGACGACGATGCGGCCGTTAAGGTGCAAGTCTCGGGTTGAGCCAACTCTGGAATACGGGATACGACTCAGGGATGCGCACAAATGCTATTTACACGTCGTGGGTCGCCGAAATTCGACCGGGAGGACCGCGGAAGCTTACGGAATGGTACAATATAAAATACATGCCTCACAACTAAGAATTACCGCTACTTGATTATTATTACTTCTAGGATAACTAAGATAAAAGATAGATTTGATTTACCTATTAGATTGTATTGGGTTTATTAATAGATTTGATTTACTTGTTGGATTATATTGGGTTTTTTATTTGTTTGATTGATCTGGTATTTATAGAGTTTTATTGTAGCTTTCTTCTAGATGTTTCTTCATTTATTGTCAATAATTATGTCAGTCGAAAAGCCTCTGTCTAGTTTCATCACATATCCTCTTTGTGATTGTTCATATTCCATCGATTGTATCACTCTTCCAACTATCACTTTGTCAAAATAGTGAAAAGATGACACAAAAATGGTTGGTTTTACGACAAACCTCGTTCATTTAAAAAAAAATGGTTGGTTCAAACCAAGAAGGAGTACGTGGGGTCCTCAGAGTGGCATCACGTGTGGAAACTTCTAGTATAGAATGTGGTGGGGTCCAACGTTCGACCGTGCTGGAGTTCGAGCATACGGATCTAAGTGTAGGCTGCGTATGGACCAGCCAAGCGATGTTTAGCCTGAGTTGTGAGACTTATGAAGGAGTCACGACCGAGATTTGGGATATTTAGCATATACTTTGGACCTGAAATCCAGGTCATGACTTATACGTCGAGTGTATTTAGAGTATTTAATACGCTTACACAAAATTCACCAATCTATTAATATTATCATAGATTTAAAATCCATTTATACTCGGCAACATTTTATGAATAGGAAATCAACTGTCAAGTTCAATCATCAGTTCTTAGCATATCTACGGACACTCTCAGTCGAGGTCTTATGCAATAAAATAAATCTTATCTACCAAACTTAAAATAAATGAATAATAATTTAAGAACATCGAATGAAATTAAAATGATAATCATGACTGTTGTAGGGGCAACAACTTCTTCATTTATCTTGTAGGGCCACGTTTCCCTTAGGTCATTTTCTAACTTGACCATATATTCATGTTCTTGATCCATTGGCTCACTCTTAATCATATATGTACGGTTTTACATGAATATAGGGTAAGCTGACCAGGCCTAGTGAGAAGTTCCGATATGTTTCTTTACATCAAATTATAATAAAATAACAACAATCATATACAATATAAGTTCAGAAAGAAAATACAAGTGTTTTGTAATTCGTGAATGCATGAATGCATCAAGTGAGAATCCGTCATCATCTGGGGGTGAACGGACTTTTATTCATCAGGGCTAGGCCCTCTTATTCATCATTCGTATCTCTAGGTGCCTCACAACCTTTTATCAATCAAGGTTAACCAAGTTTTGGGGGTGAACGGCCTTCTTCCGTTTCCACCACCCCAAGTATAGGGTCACGATATAGTAATAATCTCGGTAAGACTGATGTCGAATCCACAGGGACTGAACCTTTTACGTAACTTGAAAGTAACTAGAACTAGAACTAGCTAGAAGAAGATGTAATCTAGACTAGGGAAAATTAAGAGAATAATTGTAAAACTCGTAAAATTCAAAGGTGGAAAACTAGGGTTTCCAATGATCCACTTGTAGAGATCAGGGACATCTATGCTTGATTCATAAACATAACTGGAATCAGAGTCCCATCTTCATCCAATTGAAAGATAATTCATTAAAATCCAAATCTAAACTTCTTTTAATTTAGTTTTTAAGTGATGAGAGGTATGAGAATTAGAATTGATTCCATCACAAAACCATGCCCATGAGATAAAACAGACAACAAAATTTAACTAATTCACAACCAATCTAAGAGATGTATGAACGTTAGGAAGGATTTCATCATCCAACCATGTCCATGAGACGATGGTGGACAATAGGGTTCCTAAGTTCATAACCTCTATAATGAAAAGAACATGCTCAAAGCTAGTGCAGATCCATTGTAATTTAAGTCACAATAAACCATTAAAAACTAAAACCATTCCCTTATAATCAAACTAGAATTAATTAGCCCTAGCTAAGAGGTTTAGCTAATCATAGACATGATTGATCTAAAAATCTCTTAGGGAAACATACAAAAAACGAATAAGGCGAGAAAGATTTAGGCTGGCCGTCGCTCTCTCCTTCTTTCCTCTGTTTTTCTTTTTTCTTCCTTCCCTCTTGCTGTCTTCTTTTCCAGCTCATGTCTTCCCCTCATAAGATCCGATCACGTCCTTCCATCCAATCTCTCTCTCTTTTATAGGCAGCAAGTAGGTCGGTTGGGAGTCGAAAGAACCGACCTTCTTTCCGCAGTTCCTTGCGTAGAAGAAAAATAGACCGCGCACCTTTGTTTTGTGTAGCCAAAAATGCAAAACTTGTTGCGTTTGATTTGAATTCGAGACGAAATATCGTACGATCCATGAGATCTGACCACATAGGGAGGGTCAAAATCCTCCTCTCCACCTTTTGGATGGCTTGGATCATCATCTTGGTCCCTGCTTTGATCACTGATTGAGCCGAATCGTCCAGCTTCCACGGACGCATCAGTCTGCACAATTCTTCTTGCACTGATGATTGGTGGGGCCCATGATCAAAATTTTCAGAAAAATCCACCCCGTCCATTAGTTTCTCCTCAAAAAACCAGTCGGATATGGACGGTTTTGGATTTCCGTTGACACAGCCCACCTGATTGATCTTGCGGTAAAAATTCTGTCGTTCAACGCATTTACAACCTTTGTCTGGCATGTCTCAGACCAAGATCAACCAGATATTGGTCAAGGCACTCATATGATTCGAATGGACGGCTCAGATTGAGATGATAGATCCAGATGGTGGCCCACAGAGATCATGCGATGAGTCTTTATTCGGGTGTTCGCAGGCGAGAAGAAGGATTTTCAAATCCTTCTCAATTACGTTGGGTCAGCAGTCTTTGACCGGTCTAGCTGATCCGGTGCACAGCGAGCGTATGCCTGCTGTGTACACCAGCCACATGAAGTGGGTCCCACCTTGATGCTATTAGAAAATCCGTTTCGTTCATCCGTTTTGCTATCTAGTTTAAGGGGTTGAGACCAAAATTGAAGCATATCAAGAGATCAGGTGGGCCCTAAATCAGTGATTTCATGACTGATCTGTTTGTTGGGCCACTTCCACAATGATCTAAGAGTTGAATTTCTACATGTGTGGTTAATTTAGAGTCTTTAGGCCTCTTATAAAGTTTCAAGCTAAACGGATGGTGGGAACCCTTTGATTTTGCATTCAGGATGATTTTCAGGCCTCTTTATCGTTAATCACTCGATTTTCTCAGATCTTTGGCATGTGAATTCTTCAATCTCAGTCCCCTAAGATCCATCCCTTGCCTTGGTGATTTGTGAGCCTCAAATCCCTGCCTTTAGTACCCTTTTCAGTTCAAGCTCTTAAATTCACCTTGCAACAAAAACATGATTAAAATATAATGTTAAGCATCATCATGTTCATAAAACTAGGCAATAACTGGAGTCTAATATGTAATATTTGACCCTCAACATTCTGCCATCATCTGCCTTCGACTTTCTTTCCCAGTAAATAATCGACTACATTTTTCAAGTTGGTTTATGCTTGTCGAACAATCCAGATAGTTGCATCTGGCCTGTTTCCCCCTCAGGCGCGTTCTCGGTCCGTTCAACTTGGGATCTTAGCAAGGAGCACAAACCGTGTAGGGAATGGTCTAGGTGGGTTTGGAATGCCAAGCTGCCCGCTAGGATCTCCCTTTTCATCTGGAGGGTGCTGCAGAAAGCGGTTCTTGTTGATGATGCAATCCAAGGACATGGAGTTTTGCTTCATTCCAAATGTGAGTGTTACTCATTAGATCCGTCCAGAGGTCACTCAATCAAGTCCCTATAGCACCTTCTGATTAACAACTTCATAGCTTCAACCTGCTGGACACACTTTGGCAGAATTTTTGAGATTCCATATAACACCAATCAATCTATTGAAACTATGCTAACCTCCTGGTGGAACTCCTACCTCTTGCGTGGTCATTCCTTCCCCCTCCGTAAGCTCTCTCCTTGTTTTATAATGTTGGAAATCTAGAAAGCAAGAAACTCGGCCAGATTCGACGGTAAGTCTATTTAGGTGGATGAAATCCTGGCCAATGTTAAAAGGTGGCTCTCCTCTATATCTAATCACTCTCCTGAACTTCTTTGCCCTTCGCCTAGCCCATCGATCGCGTCCAAGCTGGGGCTAACTGCAACATCTCATTTCTGGAATCCTCCCACATTCGTCAAGTGGCAGAAACCTCAACTGGGCTAGGCCAAAATTAATGTTGACGGCTCGACTAGAGGTAATCCAGGCTCATCAGGTGGAGGGGGAGTCTGCAGGGGAGATAATGGTGAATTCATTTTTGCATTCGCGGAAGGATATGGAACAACTTCCAACATTTATGCAAAACTACATGCTATTCATGACGAGCTATCCATTTACTTCAATTTTGGCTTAACTAGAGTTGTGGTGGAATCCGACTCCATGCTCGCAATGGGATTTCCAGTCCAAGCTGGAAATGGGCCTATTGGGTTGCTCGAATAAAAAGATTTGGTTCTCTTATGCAACTGAAATTTGTCCACATCTTCAGACAAGGAAATGAACCTGCAGATGGTATGGCCCGAATGAGCAGTGACTCTCAAGACTCTGCCTTGATTCGCCAGATTTCTTTGCTCCCTCGACACGTCTGAAGAAGCCTTTTCCTAGATAAGGTGGGCCTGGGGGTGCTTAGGATCAGCCCAGGTAGAGTTGCTTAGCCCCTTCAGTAAACCATATGCTCCTCGGTCTAGTAGTTGCTTCTGAGGAGCTGCGATCCTCTGCTTTCTCCCTCTCATCAAGCTCTCTGTTCGCTTAGACTTGCGTTGTCAATGTGGAGTCAAGTGTTACTTCTGGGTGCCGCACCTTCGCATTGGCTGGGCCTTTTTTGCAATGGAATAACCATCTGGGCTTAGGTTCTTACTGTTTCTACTGCTATATTCGAGGTGTCGCCAGTCTCATGCATATATCAGATCTGTTTTCTCGTGTTTCCACTCTATATATGATCTTTCTTGGGCTAAAAGATAGGCGAGGCATGATCCTTTTGTAATGCCCACCCGAAATACTTGTATCTTCCCCTTTTTCATCAAAAAAGTTGGGTGGTGAGCACTTCTGCTCCCACCTTTTGATTTTTTTTTTATATATATAAAAAATGAGAATTCGTCCACTTGCTTGAATTGGAAACACATCAACTTGCATATGCCCCTTAACAGGCTTCTAACATTTGGTAGGCATAGGCAATGGTCACATCTACTCCTTGAGTAGGTTTCATTAGTATAGTGAGCTTCTATTAACGATTTTACTAGGTATACCATCCAAGAAAGTCACACATGAATTTAACACATCATGGATGCAAATAATAAATATGCACAAGCATATTAAGTAATCATGAATGATATATCATATGAATCATTATAATTTTCATGATAATTGATAACATCATGAGAACCATCAATTTATAGTTCTATACATTCAGTAAGTCAAATCACTATTTACAATTATATAAAAAATTAGATCATAAGTTCACAAACACAGTAAATTAGATCATTGGCTATACTAGCATTTTAAATAAATAATATCATTAATAATATAACAATTCAAATTATACGTTCAATTAAATCCAATAAGATATTATAATAATAATGTTAAAACATATATACAACACATCATCAATTTAATCTATTTTAACTTAATGTAGGGGAAAGACATCGAGATCACTTACCTTGATGAGGTAGAGATGATTTCGTAAATCATTGGTTTGATTTGAATTATAATTTCCTAAGATCACATAAATAAAAATTATTTTTTAATCTCACATGATGGGGCCTACATTTGATTGGTTTAAATTTATTTAAATAATAAGATATCTCATTCAAATGATTTCATAAATTAAGAAACAATATTGTAAAAATTAAAGTGTTATTAGAATTAGGCCCCTGAAATTTTTATAGATTTAGACTGTTTTCAGTAACAATCCAGAAAGTTGATTTTTCTGAAAGTTTGGGTAGCATTCTATAATACTATAAAATTTTATGTTATAACTCCCTAATTTTGCATAAAATTATATTTTAGCTATAAAATTTCAAATTTGTACACAATTTATGATGATTTATAAAATTTTTTGGAGATTTATTTACTTTGATAATTTATAATTCGAATAACATTTGATAGATGGATCAATACCAACCATTGATCGTCACTTGATCAAATACAAGGGGCAACCGATGATCTTCTTGATCCGACTATGCATCTATTAATTTATTATAATTCTTAATGATAACATTGATTGGTCAATGCAGCCCACTAGATGGTCAAATCGATTATCAAATCTAGATATCATCATATCAATTATACCTTCCTTGACATTGTGATTATCCTCAAGGTTCTCTGTTGATGCGATAGAATGAACAGAATAAACTCGTGCTCTCGATAGTTGTGTTTAATTTGCTTTGCTGATTTCCTTGGTTTGGATATGTAAGATGTTAAGACCTATTATGTTGATTCTATAAAGGCCTAAAAGGTAATGCATGCGATGCTTAACCTGATTGTTGAGTAGGTACTAGAAGTAGTAGTTTAGGAGGTATTTGTTAAAGTGGCAACACTCCCATGTCTTTAAGTTTGGTCCTGCACACCTAAACTTTATATCCATATTTTCCACAATACGAATAATATCAAGCTCCAAACTCGGAAACCGGGCTCACAAAATTTCCGAACGACGAATCTGACACCAATAGCCTCCGTAGTACCCCCTTCTCGGTTCCCGGCATCTGTACACTAGGTTCCGATCCTAGGATCCCACAAGGAGGATTTCAAGTATGATTTTGATTCAGTATAAGCATAACCATAAGCATAACCCACGAACAATAACCATAAGAATACCAGCACAAAATCCACTATGATAAAAAACTTTAAGTACAGAGCGTTTGAAGGGAAATATAAGATAATGATAATAATAGAAACTCCAAAAGCTCGGCTGCAAACTCCAACTGCGACAAGGCTACGGCTACGACCTGGCATCACCTACACGTATCAATTGTGCATAAGCTTATAGAAAGCTTAGAGGGTGGTATAAGTGTGTGCACAATATAAACGTGCTCAGAATGCAAGGCTAGAAAAATGCAGAATCATGCTGATGAGTACATAAATGCAATCAGCCGTACCAAGGCTATGCATTGTAAGATATGAATACTATCGGCCATGTCAAGACCATGTGATGCGAGATGCAGTTCAAGCATGCCAATCCTCATCATATATCAGTACAGTTCTCATTTTGAATAATCACCGGGGTTTGATACACTCCAAATGGCACTGCCGCTCTCCTAGCCGCACAGTCCAAGTGAGAGTAAGAAACCTCACTATCCATCTGGCCAATAGTCTGTCAATACCTATCCGGCACGTCGATAGTGGACCCATTCACGAGTTGGTTAAACTCAGCCTAGTATTGCCCCCTACTCTCGGGCGAGTAAGGCTACACCCCTTTCCAACTGACCACGACACAGTGAGAGATGCGGCTTCCTGGTATTCAGCCTTCGTGCACTCATATATCTACTCGGTCTCGATGTTGGAGTCATCCTCTGGTAGCATCGGGTTTAGAGATTTTCACCTAGGGACATCTATGGCTCCCCGATGTTAGAATCAATATTTTTGATATCCAATCCAACCACTCACAATGTGTCTGTGGAGGCTATGGCCCTGATGTCGTTAGGGCATACAATAATCACAATCACACAAATGCAAGTGCATGAATCACCCTACCAGACATGCGACAATCCTGTGCGTACCGCGCTCATGAAGGGCAACTCCACCTATCAGGGAGCCCATAAACAATCTGCCCGAAGGCATATGCTATGACCAGTCACTCCTCATATCAAGCTTACATATGATGTGTATGAGCATGAATCATGGATGTATACTAAACAAGTTATGTGGTGATGGGCTCTATTCATAATGATGATGGGCCTAGACGGACTACACACTATAAGTATGGGCCTATCAATGGGCCCTAGGGAGAGTCATAATGCGGACATTTAACCAACATTATCTTTACAATGTGGACATCAAACCATCATTACCCCAAGGCACAGCCTACCACGAACATCATTACATGAACCACGGATAAATCACACACTGTAATGGGCCTTATGTACATTCCGTTGGGGCTCGACCCAAGGGCTCCAAATACATCAAATGGGTCACATCACATGGACCTCATATATATACAGCTGGACCTCAACATTGGGCCTAATCAAATGGGCTGAAACAATGGGCCGAATCAACTAGGCCAAGTCGAATGAGCCCAAACCAACCACACCATTCACCTATAGATAAAGATCTTTTTAGAGTATTATTACAAAAATGAATCATATCCAAGGATCATCTGGACCATACCACAAATGGCAGTGATGATAATGATTTCCACTATTGAATTCCAGTGGGCCCACCATAGTATTTATTTTCCATTCAATCTGTTCATAAGGTCACAAGGACCTGAACAAGTACCATACTGGTCCAAAACTTCTGTACCCAAAGGGTTTCAATGGTAGGCGTCTAAACCCACTATTTCTATAGTGTGGTTCACCTGATAATTAGATCTATCTCATTTTTTTTTTATTATTATTATTATTATTATTATTATTATTATTATTATTGTCTTAAGCCTTGAGACGAACTGCCATATGGATGGACGGTTTAGATGAAATGGCGGGACCCACAAGATTTGCCATCGTGATGCAGTGGCTGGCCACTGGAATTGGGCCACCCTTTGAACGACGTGGATACAACACATCCCCACAGCCCATGCTGCTGCTGCACGTGTGAGATCCCATTGTCCAGTGATGTGGACGGTGTGGACATGACACATACACCATAGTGGGTTCCATGTGGGGTCCACCATAATAGTCCAATCTGTTGGTAAGGTCACACAGACTGGAGGTAGAGGAAAAACAAATTTCATATCTGATCCAAAACTTTTGTGACAACCCAAAAAGGGTTTCAATAGCAGCTGTTCAATCCTACTGTTCCCTGTGATGTGGGCCACCTGAGCACCACATACGGTTGATGTTTGGGGCAGCCCACAGCTAGAAGGGAGGCCCATTAATGCACGATGGTGATGTTCAAAATCCATCATAGTGGGGCCCGCGGCTAAGACCATCGTCCCTGGCCACCGTCCACGGTGCAGAGGACGCTGCTGCGCTATCTTCTGGATGGCAGCAGCAACGTCTGCTGCTATTTCTTTTTTTTTTTTTTTTAAATTATGTTTTTTTACGGTTTTCCTTAGGTGGGGTCCGCATTAAATGGATCCGACCCGGCCATTGGGTTTTATGGCTCATGATCGACCAAATGAGTCCAATATGTGACGTGTTTTGGTGTGTAGAAACGTCGGAGTGGATTTTGACGATAAGGCCGCTGTTTTCTATACTATGGCCCGCTCGATGATCAGTGGCCTCATTTTTCGGCTCAACACCTAAAATGGGCTGAGTAATGGAATGGACGGGGTGGATTTGATACATACATCAAGGTGGGGCCTGTAGGAGTGGCCCACTCAAAAAGCTAAATATTTTTTTATTAGCCATAGTACATGCACACGTCAGTACATGTACTCCATGTTATCCACCACTATTTCATCTAACGTCCAGAGACGCTGGACGGGATGGACATCATGGTGGGTCCCACATGCACGTGGCCCACCTGATGAGTCTAATATTTGAGTGTTTCCATCATCCAGGTCAGGCTCACTGGATGACATGGATAAAGCAGATGGACGGCGTCGATAGAATACATCCATCATGGTGGGTCCACGATCAGTGTGGATCTAGTGGACCACACCCATAACAAAAGAGAGAGGGAGAGAGATAGAGAGAGCGAGAGAGAGATACGGTGAGATAGAGGGACCTCGCCACTATGGGCCCCTCTTGATTAAATCACATACATCAAAATGGGTCCCACCAATAAGTGGGCCCTAAAATAAGAAATAACGGTGGATCACCCACCTCTTACACTCCTCCTTGATCCCTTAGCCTCCTTAGATCCTTGCCTTCACTTTTGATGGTGGTTGATGGACTTTTGATGGTGGGGATGAGAGATGAGAGGGTCCGGAAAGTGGGCCACACTTGGCTTTGGAGAAGAACTTGGACGTATGGAATTTTGGTTGCTTGGGATTGAGTTATGAGAAATGAGAGAAAAGGAGAAATGATGGATTAAAGGGATGGATGAAGTGGTGTTTGTAAGGAGAGGTATGGGTTGGGTTGAAATCTTATAAAAGTGGGATGGGTTTGTTTGAAAACTTGTAAAAGAGGGATGGTGTGGGGAGAGAGAGTTGACTTAAGGGAAAAAGGAGGGATGGGTTGTTGTACTTAGGGTATGGTGTGTACTTGACTTGGATGATTGACTAATTGATGAGACTCATTATAGAGATTCCCTCAAAATTCGTAATGCGCGGCGTTTCTTCGGAATGAACGTGGATCCACAATTTCTAGCCTGGGTATCAGATCGGTGCGCGAGTTGCGGCGTTGGAACTGTGGTGAAGGCGCAGTTGCTAGGATACAAGTTTCGGGTTGAGCCGACTTCGGTATGCAGGACCTGGCTTAGGATCACGTGCAAATATCGGATACGGGTCGAGAGTTGTTGAAATTTGACCAGGAGAATCATGGAAGCCTACGGAACGGTACGGACTAGAACATGGGTCTTATAACTCTCCCCTCTAAATAAAAATTTCATCCTCAAAATTTACACTATCATTATAAGTAAACATTACTCATAATGGAGGAGGAAATAAGGCATCATCATATAAAATTGGAGACAACATACAAGATACATCATATAATTAATCATCAAAGAGATGGGGATAGTGCTCTCGAATCTCAGCCTCGCGCTCCCAAGATGCCTCAACAACAGAATGGTGACCCCATTGAACCTTCACCAAGGAAATGACCTTGGTCCGGAGGACCTACTCCTTCTGATCAAGGATGCGGACAGGCTGCTCAATGTAAGAAGCGTCCTTGTGAACCTCCAACGGCTGCCAATCGATAACAGGAACTACGTCTGACCTACACTTCCTCAACATAGAGACGTGAAAAACGTTGTGGATGCCAGACAACTGAGATGTTAAGCAAGCCGATAGGTCATGGTGCCAATGTGCTCAGTGATCTCGAAAGATCTAATGAATCTCGGGGCAAGCTTACCCTTCGCTCCAAATCGAACTACGCCCTTCATGAGCGAGACCTTGAGATACACGTGGTCCCCTACATCAAACTCCAAGAGACGACGCCGGCGATCAGCAAAACTCTCATACTGGCTCTGAGCTGTGCGCGTCCTCTGCCTGATGATATCGATAACCTCTGATGTCTGCTGCATAAGCTCGGGACCTAGGAGACACTTCTCTCCAACCTCGGTCCAACAATTCAGAGATCTGCACGATCTGCCATATAATACCTCAAAAGGAACCATACTAATGGTCGCCTGATAGCTGTTGTTGTATGCGAACTCAGCTAATCGCAGATGCTCATCCCAGCTACCCCCGAAGTTAATCACGCAGGCCCGAAGCATGTCCTCAAGGATCTGATTAACCCTCTCAGTCTGGCCATCGGTCTCTGGGTGATACACGATATTGAGCTGCAAATCAGTGCCCATCGCCCTCTAAAAGCTCCTCCAAAACTGAGACGTGAACCTCAAGTCTCGGTCAGAAACGATCGAGACTGGAATGCTGTGCAGTCTTACAATCTCCTCAATGAATAATCTCGCAAGCTGATCCAAAGGCCAAGTCGCACGAATCGCAAGAAAATATGCCGACTTTATCAGATGGTCCATGACAACCCAGATGGCGTCATGACCGCGCTGAGTCCTCGGCAAACCCATAATAAAATCAGTAGATATGTACTCCCACTTCCACGTCGGGACACTCAACAACTGCAATAGACCAGGGGGTCTCTGATGATCGGCCTTGATACGCTGACATGTGTCACACTTGACCACAAAACTAGCGATCTGACGCTTCATCCCCGCCTAATAATACTATCTCCTTATATTACGATACATCTTTGTTGAGCTAGGGTGGATAGAAAATCGCGATCGATGTGCCTCGGTTATAAGATCTCTGCACAACTCAGGAATATCCAGGACACATAATCGACCTCTGAAGTAAAGTCTACCATCAGAACCAATCTGCCAATCTGTCTGACTCTCAAATGTTGCCTATGCTCGGTAATCCTATAACAACTCGTTTGTCTGCTGAGCCTCGATTACCCTTGCGACAAGAGAGGGTTGAATCGACAGGCTCGTTAGCTGAACGATGGAAGACTGCAGACCAAAATTCAAGTCGTACTCTGCTATATCCTCGAGCATCCTCCACTCCTGAATCATCATGTGTGCCACCAAGCCTTGTGGCTGACGGCGGAGGGCATCTGCCACCACATTCGCCTTGCCTGGGTGGTACTGGAGATCAAAATCATAGTCCTTTAGAAGCTCCATCCAGCATCTCTACCTCATGTTCAGTTCAGATTGAGAGAATAGATACTTCAAGCTCTTGTGGTCAAAGAAGAGCTTGAACTTGACCCCATAAAGATAGTGTCTCCACACCTTCAGTGCGAAGATGACTGCTACCAGCTCTAAATCATGCGTGGGGTAGTTCAGCTCATGGACCTCGAGTTGACGAGATGCGAAGGCTACAGGCCTGCCGTGCTGCATCAGGACAGCACCTAAACTAATGTGTGAGGCATCGGTAAATACAACAAATCCATCACTCCCAGAGGGAAGAGTGAAGACAGGAGTGGACGTCAGACGGTCCTTCAGCTCCATAAATGCCTACTCACATGCGTTAGTATAAACAAAATCTACACCCTTCCGAGTCAACCTGGTCAACGGGGCTGCAATACGAGAGAAGCCCTCAATGAAATGCCGATAGTATCTCACTAAATCAAGGAAACTGTGAATCTCAGACGCAGTCGTGGGCTGACCCTACTGACGTACTTCCTTAACCTTTGAGGGGTCCACTACGACACCCTCCCTCATCACCACATGACCGAGGAATTTCACCTCATTCTATTAAAACTCACACTTCTCCAGCTTCGTATACAGCTGGTGGGCACAGAGGGTCTGCAAAGTGATCTCTAGATGCTGCATATGCTCCTCACGGGTCATTGAATATATTAGAATGTTATCGATGAAGACCACAACAAACTGATCGAGATACAGAAGACCTCGTTCATCAACTGCATGAAGACCGCAGGTGCATTGGTCAGTCCGATGGACATGACCTGAAACTCAAAATGACCATAACGCGTCCTGAAAGCCGTCTTCGGGATGTCCTCCTCTCAGACACGAATCTGATGATACCCGGAACGCAAGTCAATCTTTGAAAAGAACTGTGCACCCTGCAGCTGATTAAACAAATCATCTATCCTCGGGAGCGAGTACTTGTTCTTGATTGTGATCCGGTTGAGCTTGCGGTAATCCACACAGATCCTCAATGAGCCATTATTCTTCTTGACGAAGAGTACCGGTACTCCCCATGGAGAACTGCTCGGACAAATGAATCCCAACTCATGCAACTTATCGAACTACCGCTGTAACTCTCGCAACTCCATCGGTGCCATACGGTACAGAGCCTTCAATATAGATGCGGTATCAGGCATAAGATTGATCTGAAACTCAATATGCCGACAAGGTGGCAACCCTGGAATCTCCTAGAACACGTCAGGGAAGTCACAGACAATCGGCAACAGATCAATACAAGTAGCAAAAGGCTCCTCAACGGCACAGGACATCAAGCAAGACAGTAGCGCTCCTCGAGGCTCGACAACAAACTAAAACTGCGGCAAGCCTGGTATGCAGAATGTGACTGTCCTTGCGGAACAGTCTAAGATGGCGTGATACTTGACAACCCAATCCATGCCCAAGATAACGTCGAAATCTGTCATCGACAGCACAAATAAGTCCGCGGGCAAAAAGTTTCACCAACCAGAACAGGGCAAGCGAATATAAACGGCCTAATACTATAGTTTTCCCTAAGGGCATCGATACAGTCAATCCCTCACTAGTAGACTCTGTCGGCAATCCAGTCGATTGGCAAAAACCATCGGACATGAATGAATGCGAAGCACCAGAATCAAATAACACTCAGGCGATGCATGAAGAGATTGGAAGTATACACTCAGGCTATGAGTCTACTATATGTTAGGCTCTATGTGGGCCATTCCATGGGGGCAATGTTGGTTAAATGTCCACATTGTCGAGGCCGATTATTGATGCCTGTTATTGAAATCGATTATGAGTATGTGATAGCATAGCATCATAATACATGCCCATATGTATTATCTGCATGTTTGTTATGAGATATGATTGACCATGCATATGCCATAGTGCCTGTGGTTTATGAAATTCCCTAATAGGCGGAGTTCGTCTCACATGAGCACATGATATGCGTGGGATTGATGCATGACTAGATTGTATGATTCATGCATCTTACATTGTGTGTTGTGATTACTGTACGCCCTAGCGACATCAGGGTCGTAGCTTTCACAGGCATATCATGGATGACTAGATGGGATACCAAAAATTTGTTCTACATGGGGTGCTATAGATATCTCTGGGTGAAAGTCCCTAAACCCTCTTGGTTCCAGAGGTTGTTCTAACATCTAAACTGAGTGGATACATAAGCGCATGAGGGCTGTGTACCGTTAAGCCGTTTCTCACACTGTGTCGTGGTCGGTTGGAAGGGGGTACGGCCTTACCTACCCAAGAAGAGGGGGCAATGCTAGGCTGAGTCTGACCAGCTCGAGGAATGGGTCTGCTATCGATGAGCCGAGCCTGATATTGGTAGGCGGATAGTGAGGTCTCTTCCACTCACCTTGTTGCGCACGATGGGACGACAATCTGGTTTGGAGTGTAATAGACCTTGGTGATTTTCCAAAGAGGAACCTACTGAATGTGGACTTATTGAGTAGGAGTTACATACTCATGTATTCATTTCATTTACTATCCATTTGGGCTGGTGGTGCACAACTAATTATTGTATACCTTCTCATTACCAGGATTTCAGTTGGGCATACGACTAACCTGAGATCAGGAGTCTACTACATGGAGTTTACCTATCCAAATTTAGGTATGGGACTGTTTTGGATAGAAGTCCCTTGTGATGGACCCCGTAGCCTGTGATACTACATACTATCATCCCAACTTCACACTCCAGCTTGGTCATTTCATTCGCATTGCATATTGCATTGCATCCTCAGCACATAGTATTTGGCTTACTGTCTCCGTATTGCATAGCTGATCTACATTGTTTCGTCAGTAAATGATATTGGTTTATTATATTTTTTTGCATTGCATAGCTTGGATAAGGCTGATGATATTTATAGGCCTATCAGTATGTTTTCGCATTACTCTGATATCATGTGATTCATGATCTTGTCAGTATTTTCGCTTACTCTAATTACTCTGATATTACTTACTTGGTACTTACCTTGTGCATACACTTTCACCACCCACTAAGATTTCTATAAGCTTATACACGATATATGTGTGCAGGTGGTGTTAGGTTATAATAGTGTTGAGCTTGGAGCATGCAGTGGACCTCTGGAGCTTTGATTCTGACATATGTATTTCCTTTTCAGCATTGTATTCAAATATTTATATTAGTGGATATGTGATGATGATGTTCCCTTTGTGATTTGGGTAAACTTGTGGTTATGCTTCTTATAAGATAAATGTACGTTGAAAAATTCTCCTTGTAGGATCTCAGGATCGGAATTTGGCGTATGAGCGCTGAGAGCCGAGAATGGGGTACTACGGAGGTTGTCGGCACCAGATTCGGCGATTGGGATTCCTGTGAGTCCGATCTCCAGGTTTGGGGCGTGACAATTGCAAAAGGAATATCAAGTCGAGTAGAAATCATAGCATACATAAGACTACCAATCACCGTGGAATACTCTAACTGAGATACACTATGGCCTTCATTTTTAATTAACTTGGTATTAGAATCAAAAGGAGTAGAAACTGAATTCTTATCATAGTGATCAAACTTTTTAAGTATCTTTTCAATATAATGTAATTGAGATAGAGTTATACCATCATTGTTTCTTAATAGTTTGATACCTAAAATCGCATTAGATTTACCCATATCCTTCATGTCAAAACTATATGATAAAATTTTTTTAGTATTATTTACAACATCTAAACATGTACCCAAGATTAACATATCATCAATGTAAAGATATATAATTACTCTTTTATTATCAGAGAATTTTGAATATGCACATTTATCAGATTCATTAATCTTAAAGTCATATGAGGTGACTACTTTATTGAATTTTTATTGCCATTGCTTAAGTTCTTGTTTAAGTCCGTATAACGACTTGATCAATTTACATACTTTATTTTCAATTCCTGGAACTATGAAAACCTTCTGGTTGCTCCATATAAACCTCTTCAACGAGATCACCATTTGAAAAAGCTGTCATCCATCTGATGAATTTCTAACTTATGAATGGATGCTAGCGTAACTAAAACTCGGATAGTTGATATCCTTGCTAATAGAGCATAGGTATCGAAAAAATCAATGCATTCTTTTTTTGTAAATCCTCTAGCCACTAATTTGGCCTTAAACCTTTCTGTAGATCCATTTGGTCTTAGTTTTCTTTTGAAAATCCATTTACAACTTATTGGTTTTGATCCTAGGGCTAGATCAACAAGTTTTTATGTTCCATTTTGCAATATAGAATCCATCTCATCATTTATACCTTCCTTCCAAAAAGAAGCATCTTGAGATTTAAGGGCATCATTTATTGTTACTGGATCATTTTCTATATTACATATTAACATGTTTTCTTTTGTTATATTATCTTTATCTCCTTCTATTAGAAGAAGATAGAAGTCGTGTCCAAAATATGTACCTATTTTGATCGTCTTGGTCATTCTAGATTCTATGTCATCTTTATCAAGACTATTGATATTTTGATCAGGTATCTGAGAACTATTGCTTGTATTAGGGTCATGAGATATTATCTCTTTTCTAGTTATAGAAAAGAATGAGTTTTCATAAAACTCGACATCTCTAGATTCTATTGTAGTGTTTATTGGGATCGTATGATTAGATTCTACAACTGGAAACCCATAAGCCTTGTTATTTTGTGCATATCCTATGAAAATACACTCAAGAGATGTTAACTCTATCTTAGGCCTTTTAGATCAGTAAGCCTAACTAAGGCACTACAACCTCATACCTTGAAGTATAAGATATTAAGAATCCTATTATTCCATAGTTCATATGGAGTCTTGCAAGTCTTAGAGTGAGGTATCCTAATAAAGATATGACAGGCAGTCAGTAAGGCTTCTTCTCAAAATCTTGAACTTAAACCTTTATTATTGAGCATAGAGTTTACCATGTCTATGAGGGACCTGTTTTTCCGTTCTACTATCCCATTTTGTTGGGGTGAATAGGGAGCTGTAATTTGGTGAATTATATCATGAGTTTTGTAAAACTTCGAGAATTCTAGGGATATATATTCTCCTCCCCTGTTTAACCTTAGAATTTTAATCTTTCTGTCTTACTGGTTCTCTACTTCTACCTTATATATCTTGAATTTTTGTAATGTCTCATCTTTATTCTTCAATAGTTATACCAGGATATAAGGGGAGAAATCATCTATAAAGGTTATGAAGTGCCTCTTTCCCCCACTTGTTATTAAACCGCTCATTTCACATATGTCACTGTAAATTAGGTCTATGACTTGTGATTCTCTTTCCATAATTGAAAACGGTTTTCTAGTTATTTTGGATTGTACACAAATACTACATTTTTCATTAGGTTTTTTATACTTTGGAATTAGATTAAGATGAAACATATTATCCATATTACGATAACTAATATGTCTTAATTTAACATGTCAAAACTCATATGAATCTAGCATATAAACGGAATAAGAATTTTCATTTATAAGGTTCAATTTGAACATTCCATTGGATACATAGCCCTTCCTTACATATACCCCATTTTTAGACACAGTTAAATTATTGGATTCAAATGAGAGTTTGAATCCAAACTTAGTCGGTAGACTTGTTGATATAAGATTCTTCATAATATCCGGTACATGAAGCACATCATTTAGAGTAAGGACTTTCGAAAGTTAGATTAAGACACACCTTCCCTTTTCCTACAAACTTGGATGTGGAAGCATTTCTCATATATAATTCTTGATTATCCTCCACTATTTCGTAGGAATTAAACATATTGTAATTTGTACAAACATGTATGGTAGCACCAGAATCTACCCACCATTCAACATCCTCATTTACCATAATAACTTCAGAGACGACAACTGTCAAATTCATATCCTCCGTCATTTTGACTTGCTGTTTCTTTTCTTACATTTTTTTTTTGTATTTTCGGTAGTCTTTCTTAAAGTGACCAAATGATTTTGCAATAAAATCATGGACCCTTCTTGGATGTGTTCTTTTTGAACCCTTGGTTATTAGGTTTGATCCTATCATCTTTCTTGAAAGGTAGTTTCTCTAATTCCTAATTCACACCATTCTCGACTACATTAGCATTACTTAGGGCCTTCTATTGTTCTTCCTTTTTGTCACGAAGCTTAGATTCTTCTTCTATTCGAATAAACATTATGAGGTCCTCTAAGAACATTTTCTCTTTTTTTTGTTTCAACGATTTTCTAGTATCCTTCCATTTAAGTAAAAGTTTAACAATAATGGTGGATACTTGAAAGGATTTGTCGAGATTAGTGTCATCAGCAATAATCCGTTGGATGATGACCTGTAACTTATTTATTTTATCAAGGACAGGTTTTTCATCCAACATTTTAAATTCTAAAAACTGACTTACAATGAATTTTTTGTTGCCTTCATCCTTTGATGTGTATTTGGTGAGCAGCGCCTGCCATAAATCCTTAGCAGTTTTCTTTTGAAGGTAAACAACGTATAACGAGTTAGAAAGAGTGTTGAAGATATGACATTTACATAAGTAGTTATTACACTCCCAACTTTGTCTCTTTTGAATTTGTTCTAACGTATCATTGTCAGATGATGGTGAAGGAGGATCTTGAATGAGCACGTGATCCAACTTGAGTGATGTGAGGAAGAGATTGACCCTCGATTGCCATCGAAGAAAATTTAAGCTGTCGAACGATGTAATTTGAACAAAGTCAGGGTGGCCCATAGAAGAGGACATAATATCACCTTAAAATTGTTATTTTTGAGGTAGAAAGATAAAAAATAAATTACTTGAAAATAAGCTTAAGGCACATTACGATGTCGCCATCTTTGAAGCGATATTCGCACCTTACTGGTGATTAAATCAATTTATAAGAGGGTTACAACAAATCTACCTCCAGGATACAAAAAGTCTCTTCTCCAAGACCGGAGAAATGTGGATTTTGGCCTGCAAAATCGAAAAATCGCATCCCGAACACACTTTTACAGCGTACACCCCTAACTTCTGTGCTGTTACAATTTACCCCCTAAAAACTGTTTGCAATTTATTGCTTGAAAAACTATTTAAAGTTTAACACCTGAAAATTGTAACTTTCCAAAAACCATCCAAAAACGAAAATGAAGAAGAAGAAGAAGATGAAAATGAGATTATTGGAATTGTGAATTCGGATTGTGTCACGCCCCGAACTCGGAAACCGGGCTCACAAAATTCTCGATCGCCGAATCCGGCACCGACAGCCTCCGTAGAACCCCATTCTCGGACCCCGACACCCATTCACCAGGTTCCGATCCTGGGAGACTACAAGGAGGGTTTCAAATCATAAGTCTGATTCATAATGAGCATAAAAAAAGCATAACCCACAAACAATAACCACAGGAACACCACCACAAAATCCATTATGATTAAAAATATTTTGAGTACAATGCGACTGAAAGAGAAAATACAATGTAACAAAAGAAACGAAACTCCAGAAGCTCGGCTGCACGCTCCAACTACAGCGAGACTATGGCTGCGACTGCGTTCTAGCGTCACCTGCACGCATCAATCGTGCATAAGCTTATAGAAAGCTTAGAGGGTGGTGTAAGTATGTGCGCAATATAAACGTGCTCAAAATGCAAGGTCAGAGTAATGCAGAATCATGGTGATGAGTACATGGATGCAATCAGCCGTACCAAGGCTATGCAGTGCAATATATGAATGTCATCGGCCATAACACGACCATGCGATGCGAGATGCAACTCAAGTATGCCAATCCTCATCATGTATCAGTATAGTTCTCATTCTGGATAATCACTGGGGTTCAATACACTCCAAATGGCACTGTCGCTCTCCTAGCCGTACAGTCCAAGTGAGCATAAGAAACCTCACTATTCGCCTGGCCAATAGTCTGCCAATACCTATTCGGCACGTCGATAGCGGACCCATTCGCGAGCTGGTCAAACTCAGCCTAGTATTGTCCCCTACCCTCGGGCGAGTAAGGCCACACTCCTTTCCAACCAACCACGACACAGTGGGAGACGCGGCCTCCTGGTATTCGGCCCTCATGCACTCATATATCTACTCGGTCTCGACATTAGAGTCATCCTCTGGTACCATCGGGTTTAGGGATTTTCACCCAGGGACGTCTATGGCGCCCGTATGCTAGAACCAAATATTTCCGGTATCTAACCCAGCCATCCACGATGTGTCTATGGAGGCTATGGCCCTGATGTCGCTAGGGCATACAGTAACTACAATCACACAAATGCAAGTGCATGAATCACACTATCAGTCATGCAACAGCCCTGTATATACCATGCACTTATATGAGGCAACTCCGCCTATCAGGGAGCCCATAAATAGTCTATCCAAAGGTATATGCTATGATCGGTCACTCCTCACATCAGGCATACATATCGTGTGAATGATCATGAATCATGGATCTATACTAAACATGTATAAAGAGATGGGCTCTAGGTATAATGGAGATGACCCTAGACGGCCTACTTACCATAATTATGGGCCTATCAGTGGGCCTTAGGGAGAGTTATAATGCGGACAGTTAACCAACATTATCCATTCAATGCGGACATCAAACCAACATTGCTCCCAAGGAATGGCCTTCCATGAATCACACATTGTAATGGGCCTTTTGTACATCTAATTGGGCCTTGACCCAAGGACCCAAATACATCAAATGGGCTATATAACATGAGCCCCATATCTATATCAAGGTGGGCCTCAATGGGCCTAATACAAATCAAGGTGGGCCTCAACAAGGACCACTAATGCATGAAGATGGGCCTCCATAATGGGCCTTAAAATATCTCCAAAACAGTTGGATAGTGGAATGAAACACATACATTATGATGGAGCCCACACTAATAGAGGGCGTGGTTTACAATACTTACATAAGTGGGGCCCACCAAAATGCTCATTTTCCACCCAGCCTAAGGTCCAATATAATATTTATTTTCCACCCAACTTAAGGCCCAACATAATGTTTATTTTCCACCCAACTGCTCATAAAGCTACCTGAACCAAGGTAGGGCCCACTAGACTGGGCCCACTGGAATGTTTATTTTCCACCCAAACTATTCATAAGGTCACACGGACCGTGGGTGAGGCCCACCATTTATTTTTATTTTTTTTTCATCCTCAAACCCATCTTCAGTGGCTATGCCGATTTTATTTTATTTTATATATTTACATATGTGTATATATATATATTTATATATTTATAAATATATATATATATATATATATATATATATATATATATATATATCACATGGACAGGGGGCCCACCGTGATGTGGTCCACAAATCCAGCCCGCTCATTATGTGTGCCCCACTTGGCTAAGGGTACAGACCAAGTTTCAACCGCATCCAAATTTCAGGTAGGCCCCACCAAGTGTTTTTATATGCTTAGACATGTCTTTACATGATTTTAGATGGTGTGGCCCACATGAGTTCCGTTTGCGGCTGATTTTTGGAGTGGACGGCCGGTCCGTGGGGACCCAGCAAATGCACGGTGTTGATGGTCGAAACGCATCAAATTGGGGCCCACAGCTGGGGCCGTGACCCCCAGCCCGCCCGTCCGTCCGTCAGCGGCAGCGCAGCCGCAGGCGCTGCCTGCGTCTTCTGACGGCAGCAGCAGCGCTGCTGCTTCTGCTTCCTTTTGTTTTTTTTTTTTGAATATTCATTTTTCTGCGGTTTTTCCCAGGCGGGGCCCGCTTCAGTAAGATCCACACCAGCCATCAGTCCCTGTGGCTCGATACAAACCCATAGAGTCCAATATTGGGCTGTTTCAAATGTACCGGAGCATCAGGGAGTAAATCAAAGGTAGGAAACTTGTTTCCTATGGTATGGCCCGCTAAGGAAGGGGATCAACTTCATTTTTCGGCTCAACGCCTAAAATGAGATGGGGAACAAAATGGACGGCTTGGATTTTACATATACATCAAGGTGGGGCCTGTATGAGTGGCCCACCACTCCCTCCTCCAGGCTAGCTCATTAGTACAGTCCATGCCAGTTTACACTTAACTGTTTGCCAACGTCCAGCGTCCAGGGACGCTGGACGGCATGCATAAACACATTGCTGTGGTGGGTCCCACGTAGATGTGGCCCACCAAAATATATGCATATAATATATATATTATATTATATATATAATACATATTATATTATATATATTATATAAAATATAACATATATACATATATTTATATATATATATATATAAATACATTGGGTCCATCCAAACAATGGATGGTGTGGATCATCACCTGCAATAGAGTGGGCCACACCGTCTGATGTAGATGGACGGGGTAGATGTAGCACATATTGGTGGGATCTACACCATTACAAAGAAAGAGAGAGAGAGAGATAGAGAGAGATATACGGTGAGATAGAGGAACCCCGTCACTATAGGCCCTCTTGATTAAATCACATACATCCAAATGGGTCCCACCAACAAGTGGGCCTTAAAATTTAAAATAATGACAAATCACCCACCTTATCTTCCTTCTTCTTGGTCCCTTAGACTCCAATGCTCCTTAGCTTCAACTTTGATGGAGGTTGATGGACTTTTGATGGTGGGGATGAGAGATGAGAGGGTGTAGATGGAAGATGGAAGGTGGGCCACACTTGAGAGGGAGAGGAAGCTTGGATGTTTGAGGCTTAGGGTTGCTTGGAGATTTTGAGAAATGAGGGAGAGAAAGAAGATATGGATGGGTGAGGTAAGGTGATGGAGTGATGGGTGATGGGTTGGGTTGAAATTTTTGAAAAGGGGTATGGTTGTTGTTGAAAATGAGAAAAAGAGGAGTGGTGAGGTGGAAAGAGGGTGGACTTTTGAAAAAAGAGGGAATGGGTTGATGTACTTGAGGTAAGGCTTGCATTTATGATTGATTGATGAGACTTATAGTAGAGATTCCCTCGAAATCCGCAACACGCGGTGTTTCTTCGGAATAAACGCAGACCGGCATCTTCTTGCCTGGGTATCGGTTCGGTGCGCAAGTCACGGCGTTGGAACCGTGGCAATGACGCGATCGCCAAGGCATAAGTTTCGGATCGAGCCGACATCGGTGTGCGGGACCTGGCTTAGGATCGTGTGCAAATGCTGGATACGGTGCGAAGGTTGTCGAAATTTGACCGGAAGGACGGCGGAAGCCAACGGAACAGTATGGACTAGGACACGGGTCTTACAGCTCTCCCCTCCAAATAAAAATTTCGTCCTCGAAATTTAAACAATCATCACAAGAAAACATAAATCATAATAGAAGAGGAAGCAAGGCATCGCCATATAAATATCAGAGACAACATACAACATACAACATACAATCAATCATCAAAGAGATGAGGATAGTGCTCTCGAATCTCAGCCTCGCGCTCCCAAGATGCCTCATCCACAGAATGGTGACCCCACTGAACCTTCACTAAGGGAATGACCTTGGTTCGGAGGACCTGCTCCTTCCGATCAAGGATACGTACTGACTGCTCAATGTAAGAAGCATCCTCAAGAACCTCCAACGGCTGCCAATCAATAACAGGAACTATGTCTGACCCACACTTCCTCAACATAGAGACGTGGAAAACGTTGTGGACGCCAAACAACTGAGATGGTAAGGCAAGCCGATAGGCCACAGCGCCAATGCGCTCAGTGATCTCAAAAGGTCCTATGAATCTCGGGGCAAGCTTGCCCTTTGCTCCAAATCGAACTATGCCCTTCATGGGCGAGACCTTGAGATACACATGGTCCCCTATATCAAACTCTAAGGGATGACGCCGGCGATCAGCAACACTCTTCTGCCGGCTCTGAGCTGTGCGCATCCTCTGCCTGATGATATCAATAATCTCTGATGTCTCCTGCACAAGCTCAGGACATAGGAGACGCCGCTCTCCAACCTCGGTCCAACAACTCAGAGATTTGCATGGTCTGCCATATAATGCCTCAAAAGGAGCCATGCCAATGGTCGCCTGATAGCTGTTGTTGTATGCGAACTCAGCCAATCGCAGATGCTCATCCCAGCTACCACCGAAGTCAATCACGCAGGCCCGAAGCATGTCCTCAAGGATCTGGTTGACCCTCTCGGTCTGGCCATCAGTCTGCGGATGATACGCGGTACTGAGCTGCAAATCAGTACCCATAGCCCTCTGAAAGCTCCTCCAAAACTGAGACGTGAATTTCGGATCTCGGTCAGAAACGATCGAGACTGGTACGCCGTGCAGCCTCACAATTTTCTCAAGGAATAACCTCGCAAGCCGGTCCAAAGGCCAAGTCGCACGAATCGTAAGAAAATGTGCCGACTTCGTCAGACGGTCTACGACAACCCAGATAGCGTCATGACCGCGCTGAGTCCTCGGCAAACCCATAATAAAATCTGTGGATACGTTCTCCCACTTCCACATCGGGACGCTCAACGGCTGCAACAGACCAGGGGGTCTCTGATGATCGGCCTTGACACGCTGGCATGTGTCACACTCGGCCACAAAACTGGCAATCTGGTGCTTCATCCCCGCCTAAAAATACTGCCTCCTCATATCACGGTACATCTTTGTCGAGCCAGGGTGGATAGAAAACCGCGATCGTTGTGCCTCGGTCATAAGATCTCTACGCAACTCAGGAATATCCGGGACACACAATCGGCCTCTGAAGCAAAGTCCACCATCAGCACCAATCTGCCAATCTGTCTGACTCTCAGATGCCGCCTCTGCTCGGTAATCCTGTAACGACTCATCTGTCTGCTGAGCCTTGATCACCCTTGCGACAAGAGAGGGTTGAATCGACAGGCTTGATAACTGAATGATAGAAGACCGCAGACCAAAATCAAAGTCGTACTCTGCTATATCCTTGAGCATCCTCCACTCCTGAATCATCATATGTGCCACCAGGCCTCATGGCTGACGGCTGAGGGCATCCGCCACCACATTTGCCTTGCCTAGGTGGTACTGGAGGTCAAAATCATAATCCTTCAGAAGCTCCATCCAGCGTCTCTGTCTCATGTTCAGCTCAAACTGAGAGAATAGATACTTCAGGCTCTTGTGGTCAGAGAAGAGCTCGAACCTAACCCCCATAGAGATAGTGTCTCCACACCTTCAGTGCGAAGACGACTGCTGCCAGCTCCAAATCGTGCGTGGGGTAGTTCAGCTCATGAACCTTGAGCTGACGAGACGCAAATGCTACAGGTCTACCGTGCTGCATCAGGACAGCACCCAATCCAATACGCGAAGCATCAGTAAATACTACGAATCCATCACTCCCAGAGGGAAGAGTGAGGACAGGAGCGGACGTCAGACAGTCCTTCAGCTCCATAAATACTCGCTCACAGGTGTCACTCCAAATAAACTCTGCGCCCTTCCAAGTCAACCTGGTCAACGGGGCTGCAATACGGGAGAAGCCCTCAATGAAACGCCGATAATATCCCGCTAAACCAAGGAAACTGCGGATCTCGGACGCAGTAGTGGGTTGGCCCCACTGACGCACTGCCTCAACCTTCGAGGGGTCCACTGCGACACCCTCCCTGGTCACCACGTGACCGAGGAATCTCACCTCCTCCTGCCAGAACTCACACTTCTCCAGCTTCGCATATAGCTGGTGGGCACGGAGGGTCTGCAAGGCAATCTCTAGATGCTGCATATGGTCCTCACGGGTCCTCGAATATATCAGAATGTCGTCGATGAAGACCACAACAAACTGATCGAGATATGGATGAAAGACCTCGTTCATCAACTGCATAAAGACCGTGGGTGCATTGGTTAGTCCAAAGGACATGACCTGAAACTCAAAATGACTATAAAGCGTCTTGAAAGCTATCTTCGGGATGTCCTCCTCTCGGACACGAATCTGATGATAACCAGAACACAGGTCAATCTTTGAAAAGAACTGTGCACCCTACAGCTGATCAAATAAATCGTCTATCCTTGGGAGCGGGTACTTGTTCTTAATTGTGACCCGGTTGAGCTCGTGGTAATCCACGCAGAGCCTTAACGAGCCATCCTTCTTCCTAACGAAGAGTACCGGTGCTCCCCACGGAGAACTGCTCGGACGAATAAATCCCAGCTCACGCAACTCGTCCAACTGACGCTGCAGCTCACGCAGCTCCATCGGTGCCATACGGTAAGGGGCCTTCGAGATAGGCGCGGTACCGGGCACAAGGTCGATCTGGAACTCAATATGACGGCGCGGAGGCAATCCTGGAATCTCCTGGAACACGTCGGGGAAGTCACAGACCACCGGCAACCGATCAATACACAAGGCAATAGGCTCCTCGACTGCGTAGGACATCAAGCAAGACAACGGCTCTCCTCTGGGCTCGGCGATGAACTGGAACTGCGACAAGCCTGGTATACAGAATGTGACTGTTCTCGCAGAACAGTCCAAGATAGCGTGGTACTCGGCAAGCCAATCCATGCCCAAGATAACGTCGAAATCTATCATTGGCAGCACAAACAAGTCAGCGGGCAAAAAGATATCACCAACAAGAACCGGGCAAGATGAACAGAAACGGCCCAATACTATGGTCCTCCCCAAGGGCGTCGATACGGTCAATCCCTCACTAGTAGACTCTGTCGGCAATCCAGTCGATCGGCAGAAACCCTCGGACATGAATGAGTGAGAAGCGCCAGAATCAAATAATACTCGGGCGATACATGAAGAGAAAGGAAGTATACCCTCGACGACTCCTCCGGATGACTGTGGGTCCTGCTGAGCCACGTAGAACCTAGCTTGAGCTGGCTGGGGAGGTGCCTGTCCCCTCTGAGGTCCCTGGTGCTGCTGCTGTCTCTGCGGCGGCCTATACTGCTGCCTCTGCTTCTGCTAGGGTCTCGGCGGCTAAGGTGGCTGTGGTCGCTGCTGGTGGGGTCGCTGCTGTGCTGGAGGATGCTGCTGAGGTCGCTGCTGTGCTGGAGGTCTTGTGGTGCTCTCGGCGGCTGTAGATGAGGTTGCTGTGATCCTCTCGACTGCTGCAGATGAGGGCGAGGGCACTCAGACAAGCGATGCCCTGTCCCACCATATCCAAAACAAGTCCCTGCAAATGGCTGCTGGGGTGGCGCTGGAGGTGCTGCTGGGGCTGCTGGTGCTCTAGCAGGTGGGTGGCTCCTGTACCTCTGTGGTTGTTGCTGCTGCTGGGGGCTACTGGAGGGGGTCTGCCTCTTCTGACCCCTCCTCTGATTTCTGTTGGCCTGCGCGCCGGCCCACTCAGTCTTGTAGATCTGAGCCCTCCACACTACAGCCTGAAAGGTCAGAAGCTCGTGCCCAATCACACAGCCTCGAAGACCGTAACGTAAGCCGCTCTCGAAACGGCGGGCCTTCCGCCCCTCATCATCAACCATATATGGCGCAAACCTTGATAGCGCCACGAAACGAGCCGCGTACTGTGCCACGGTCATATCCCCCTGCACCAGAGTCTCGAACTCCAGTGCCCTCTGGCGTCGAATGTGGTCAGGGAAGTATTGCTCCTCGAATCGGTCTATAAAATCATCCCATGTCCAGACGTAGTCAGGTCCTACGACGCGAGTAACCGAGGTCCACCAGTGCTCGGCCTCTCCCTGAAAAAGAAATACTGCCAACCGAACTCACTGCTCGGTCGTACATGACATGGTATCAAAAATCTTCTCCACGTCGGAGCGCCATCTCTCAGCTACTGTCGGATCTGGCTCGCCCTGGAAACGCGGAGGGTCAAACTGTCGGAACTCTCGAAGTAGGGCACTCGCGCGCTCCTGTTCTGCCTGGGCCGGTGAAACAACCGGGTGTCTGCTCTGCCCCTGAAGTGCGGCTGTCACAGCCTGCAGCATCTGCTGTAACTGGGAAGCACTCACGGATACGGTCGGATCCGCACCGGTCTCTGGTGGAGGAGTAGCATCCTCAGGATGGGTGGTATGAATCTCTGGTAGATGAGCGACATCCTCAGGCTGGGCAGTAAGAATCTCTGGTGGTGGAGAAGGGTTCGTAGGTGGTAGTGCGGGAGCCGCAGGTGGTGGAGCTGAAGTATCCAGTGGTGGTGCGGGAGTCGATCGGGTCACTCTCCTGCGCGCCATGTCCTACAGGAAAGAGCGAAGGCGCCTATCAACTTTGAAAACTCTCGAAGGCACGCTCGTTAAGGGTCGGTAATAAAAGATCGCTAGGCTATCCGAACTTAGGACTTAACCATTCATAGCAGACATGTAATGTTGTTCTTGGTTATTCCCGAGTTATGCTTTGATACCAACTTCTGTCACACCCTGAACTCGAAAACCGGGCTCACAAAATTTTCGATCGCCAAATCCGGCGCCCACAGCCTCCTTAGTACCTCATTCTCGGCTCCCGGCACCCATATACCAGGTTTTGATCTTGCGATCCTATAATGAGGATTTTAATCATGAATTCATTTCATAATAAGCATAACCTAAGACATAATCCACGAACAATAACCAGAACTCCATTATAAAATCTATTATGATAAAAAACTTTAAGGTACAACGCATAAAAAAGAAAATATAATAATAATAATAACAAAACTCCAGAAGCTCTGCGGCATGCTCCTTCTCCTGCTCAGCCACGATCTAGCGTCACCTGCACGCATCAATCGTGCATAAGCTTATAGAAAGCTTAGAGGGTGGTGTAAGTATGTGCGCAATATAAGCGTGCTCAAAATGCAAGGTCAGAGTAATGCGGAATCATGGTGATGAGTACATGGATGCAATCAGCCGTACCAAGGCTATGCAGTGCAATATATGAATGCCATCGGCCATAACACGGCCATGCGATGCGAGATGCAACTCAAGTATGCCAATCCTCATCATGTATCAGTACAGTTCTCATTCTGGATAATCACTGGGGTTCAATACACTCCAAATGGCACTGTCGCTCTCCTAGCCGTACAGTCCAAGTGAGCATAAGAAAGCTCATTATCCGCCTGACCAATAGTCTGTCAATACCTATCCGGCACGTCGATAGCGGACCCATTCGCGAGCTGGTCAAACTCAGCCTAGTATTGCCCCCTACCCTCGGGCGAGTAAGGCCACACTCCTTTCCAACCGACCACGACACAGTGGGAGACGCGGCCTCCTGGTATTCGGCCCTCATGCGCTCATATATCCACTCGGTCTCGACATTGGAGTCATCCTCTGGTACCATCGGGTTTAGGAATTTTCACCCAGGAACGTCTATGGCGCCCATATGCTAGATCCAAATATTTTCGGTTTCCAATCCTGCCATCCATGATGTGTCTGTGGAGGCTATGGCCCTGATGTGGCTAGGGCATACAGTAACTACAATCACACAAATGCAAGTGCATGAATCACACTATCAGTCATGCAACAGCCCTGTATATACCATGCACTTATATGAGGCAACTCCGCCTATCAGGGAGCCCATAAACAGTCTATCCAAAGGTATATGCTATGATCGGTCACTCCTCACATCAGGCATACATATGGTGCGAATGATCATGAATCATGGATCTATACTAAACATGTATAAAGAGATGGGCTCTAGGTATAATGGAGATGGCCCTAGACGGCCTACTTACCATAATTATGGGCCTATCAGTGGGCCTTAGGGAGAGTTATAATGCGGACATTTAACCAACATTATCCATTCAATGTGGACATCAAACCAACATTGCTCCCAAGGAATGGCCTTCCATGAATCACACATTGTAATGGGCCATTTGTACTTCTAATTGGGCCTTGACCCAAGGACCCAAGTACATCAAATGGGCTATATAACATGAGCCCCATATCTATATCAAGGTGGGCCTCAATGGGCCTCATAATATGGGCCTAATACAAATCAAGGTGGGCCTCAACAAGGACCACTAATGCATGAAGATGGGCCTCCATAATGGGCCTCAAATTATCTCCAAAATAGTTGGACAGTGGGATGAAACACATACATTATGATGGAGCCCACACTAATAGAGGGTGTGGTTTACAATACTTACATAAGTGGGGCCCACCAAAATGCTCATTTTCCACCCAGCCTAAGGCCCAATATAATGTTTATTTTCCACCCAACTTAAGGCCCAATATAATGTTTATTTTCCACCCAACTGTTCATAAAGCTACCTGAACCAAGGTAGGGCCCACTGGACTGGGCCCACTGGAATGTTTATTTTCCACCCAAACTATTCATAAGGTCACACGGACCGTGGGTGGGGCCCACCATTTATTTTTATTTTTTTTTCATCCCTCAGTACACGGTCAGGGAGCCCCACCGTGCTGATTTTATTTTATTTTATTTTATTTTATTTATTTACATATGTATAAATATATATATATATATATATATATATATATATATATATATATATATATATATATATATATATATATATCACATGGACAGGGGGCCCACCGTGATGTGGTCCACAAATCCAGCCCGCTCATTATGTGTGCCCCACTTGGCTAAGGGTACAGACCAAGTTTCAACCGCATCCAAATTTCAGGTAGGCCCCACCAAGTGTTTTTATATGCTTAGACATGTCTTTACATGATTTTAGATGGTGTGGCCCACATGAGTTCCGTTTGCGGCTGATTTTTGGAGTGGATGGCCGGTCCGTGGGGACCCAGCAAATGCACGGTGTTGATGGTCGAAACGCATCAAATTGGGGCCCACAGCTGGGGCCGTGACCCCCAGCCCGCCCGTCCGTCCGTCAGCGGCAGCGCAGCCGCAGGCGCTGCCTGCGTCTTCTGACGGTAGCCTGCGATTTTTCCCAGGCTGGGCCCGCTTCAGTAAGATCCACACCAGCCATCAGTCCCTGTGGCTCGATACAAACCTATAGAGTCCAATATTGGGCTGTTTCAAATGTTCCGGAGTATCAGGGAGTAAATCAAAGGTAGGAAACTTGTTTCCTATGGTATGGCCCGCTATGGAAGGGGATCAACTTCATTTTTCGGCTCAACGCCTAAAATGAGATGGGGAACAAAATGGACGGCTTGGATTTTACATATACATCAAGGTGGGGCCTGCATGAGTGGCCCACCACTCCCTCCTCTAGGCTAGCTCGTTAGTACAGCCCATGCCAGTTTACACTTAACTGTTTGCCAACGTCCAGCGTCCAGGGACGTTGGACGGCATGCATAAACACATTGCTGTGGTGGGTCCCACGTAGATGTGGCCCACCAACATATATGCATATAATATATATATTATATTATATATATAATACATATTATATTATATATATTATATAAAATATAACATATATACATATATATATATATATATATATATATATATATATATATAAATACATTGGGTCCATCCAAACAATGGATGGTGTGGATCATCACCTGCAATAGAGTGGGCCACACCGTCTGATGTAGATGGACGGGGTAGATGTAGCACATATTGTTGGGATCCACACCATTACAAAGAAAGAGAGAGAGAGAGATAGAGAAAGATATACGGTGAGATAGAGGAACCCCGCCACTATGGGCTCTCTTGATTAAATCACATACATCCAAATGGGTCCCACCAACAAGTGGGCCCTAAAATTTAAAATAATGACAAATCACCCACCTTATCTTCCTTCTTCTTGGTCCCTTAGACTCCAATGCTCCTTAGCTTCAACTTTAATGGAGGTTGATGGACTTTTGATGGTGGGGATGAGAGATGAGAGGGTGTAGATGGAAGATGGAAGGTGGGCCACACTTGAGAGGGAGAGGAAGCTTGGATGTTTGAGGCTTGGGGTTGCTTGGAGATTTGGAGAAATGAGGGAGAGAAAGAAGATATGGATGGGTGAGGTAAGGTGATGGAGTGATGGGTGATGGGTTAGGTTGAAATTTTTGAAAAGGGGTATGGTTGTTATTGAAAATGAGAAAAAGAGGAGTGGTGAGGTGGAAAGAGGGTGGATTTTGAAAAAGGATGGAATGGGTTGATGTTCTTGAGGTATGGCTTGCATTTATGATTGATTGATGGGACTTATAGTAGAGATTCCCTCGAAATCCGCAACGCGCGGTGTTTCTTCAGAATAAACACAGACCGGCATCTTTTTGCCTGGGTATCGGTTCGGTGTGCAAGTCACGGCGTTGGAACCGTGGCAACGACGCGATCGCCAAGGCATAAGTTTAAGATCGAGCCGACATCGGTGTGCGGGACCTGGCTTAGGATCGTGCGCAAATGCCGGATACGGTGCGAAGGTTGCCGAAATTTGACCGAAAGGACCGCGGAAGCCAACGGAACAGTACGGACTAGGACACAGGTCTTACAGATTGACTCAAAGATGGGTTTATATATAATCACAAGAGATGCTAAAGACCCTTTTCATAAAAAGACATCTTCTTCCATGATGTCTTTTCAATAACATCATCCCTCCATTTAAAATTCAAATGATGCTTCCTTTACCAAGAGGCATCACCATTCACAAATAAATGGTCACCAACAATCACCAAAGCCACAACCCTTTTCCCAAAAATCCTTAATAAATTAAAATTTCTTTTCTTCTTATTTTGAAAAAACCCAAGGTAGAAAGGCAGGGCCAGGAGCTCGATCATCACCGTGAGAAAGGCTCTACCTAGCTCCAGTATCATTTCCGATCATGACACATCTTCACTATTCTATAAGTTATATTCGTCTAGCATGTTCCCTTATCATTCGAAATCAAAAGCCAAGGAAGACATAGAAGTCAATGAGTTTGGTTAGAATTCACGACTTCCACCCATCTCTTTTTATTGAAATTGGTGTTGATTTCCAGATGTAGGATGTGGCACAAATATATTCCTAGCATGGTTATATCAAAGGAAGATGAACCATAAATTGGCCTCAACTTATGATCTAAGTATTGTTTTGGGGTGCACAACCTATCAATATATACTGTAACGGACCATCTGGGGTAAACCGACCTATATAGTAGGTTGCATTTATCGTTTCGCAAGAAAATGCACACCTTTAGCTTAAAATGGAATTTTTAGAAAAAAAAAAACTATTTTTGATAATTTTAATTTTTGTAATATTTTCTTATTTTTTGATTTTTAGATTTCTTCTTTTTTATAAATAACTTATGCTAGGATTCTTCTAATAAAACTTTATTTGGAATTATTTTTTTTAGAAATTAGGCTTTAGAAGAGTTTTACCAGAATTAAGACTTTTATTAGAGTTAGAATTTTGTAATTTTTGATAATTATGAATTTCAGTTTATTTCTTTCTTTATTAATAGTGTAATTGAGACACACATTAAAAAATTATTGATTAATAAAATTATGATTTATTTATTTATTATTATTATTATATATAAATATTTTTTGTGGATTCAAGAAAAATACCCTTACGAATTAAAGGTTTTAATCAATTGAGGAAGATAGTGATCTTTCTCATTATTCCTTCATGCTCTTCCCTCCGTCAGTTGGTATCAAAGCACGGCTCTTTCTTGGGACAATGACATATAATGAAGGTGCAGACAACAATCTAATGGATAATGCTCTAAGGAATAATCTTATAACAACGACGACATTTGAAGCTTTCAATCAGGAGAATTCCTAAGCCAGGCAAGGACTGCAATCAACGATTAACCGTTTAACGAAAGCTATAGGACAGGTCCATGTTCATAATAATAAGGAATATAAGATCGACAATAGAGCTTGTGGTCATCACGTTCCTAGTGTGACACTGGTAATGAATTGTAAGACACTACTTTGATCATGAGAAAGCTATTGTAATGCCAAAGGAAGAGATAGATTTATAGTGGCACAACATCTTTCGAACGAGGTTTACTGTAAACTAAAATTTTTGTAATGTGATCATCGATGTCAAGAGCGACAAGAATCTCATATCGAAAATAATTATGGAAAAACTGCAACTGAAAATAAAAAAGCATCCCACTGCATAAACGATTGGATGGATCAAAGAGATAAACAAAACAGAGGTTACCAAATGATGTTGTATATAATTTTTCATTGATAAATATTATAAGGGTAAAGTAATGTGTGGCGTATTTGACATGAAAACTTGTCACATGTTACTTAGTCAATTATGACAATATAATGTTGATGGTATATATAAAGGCTAGGATAATATGTTTATATTTATTAAAGATGGTAAAAAAGATTATCCTCGCCCCTATGAGAATGGTGAACCAACCCAAAACTTCTAAAGTTGAGGGATGGTCTCTTGTAACCTAATAGGATTTCGTTAAAGAATATGAGAAGACGAGAGACATATATGCATCGGTTGAAAAGGAAAAAGATGTGGAGCTTATAAACATCCTAGAGGATTTGAAAGCAATATTGCATGAGTTCAAGGTAATTATGCCTGATGAACTTTGTGAGGAGTTAAATGTCATGCGAGATATACAAAACACATTGATCTTATCCTAAGGGAAAGTTTGTCTAATTACACACATTATCATTAAGAGTTTGAGATCTTACAGGCACAATTAAAGGAACTGATCCATGCAGGTCAAATCAAGGAGGCATGAGTAAATGTGTTGTGTCAGCTCAATGGCCTAATGGAAAGTATAAAGAAAAGGATGATAAACATTGATGCCAGAAATTATTTGAGTATCATGAGAAGAGTCCATTGAGTAAGTTGAGGATGAGTTTTTCCAAGTGGAGGGGTCTGATGTAGGATGTGGCACAAATACATACGTAGCATGGTTGGACCAAAGGAAGAAGAACCGTAAATTAGCCACAACTTTTGAATTGTGTATTGTTATGGGACGCACAACCTAGCAATCTTTAGTGTAATGGGCCATTTGTGGTAAACCGACCTACAAATTGGGTCGCATCTATCCGTTTCACAAGAAAACGCATTCTTTTAGCTCAAAAATGAAATTTTAGGAAAAGTTACTATTTTTAGTAATTTCAATTTTTTTAGTATTTCCTTATATATAAATTTTTATATTTTCATTTTTTTAAAGAAATAACTTGTAATCATGCCAGGACTCTTCTAGCAAAAGTTTATTTAGAAATTTGCTATTTTTGATCATTATAAATATTTATTTATTTTTTTCTTTATTAATGGTGTAATTAAGACACATACAGATTAGACAATTATTGATTAATAATTTTTTAATATTTTTTTCTTGCGGATTCAAGAAAATACATTGACGTGTGGGTTGACACCATCAATTTGAGCTTGGGGGGGGGGGGGGGGGGGGAGTAGTTTGAGGGGATATGAGAGAATTTCAAATTCGCTAGTATGTTTAGCACCTTGAAGTAACCAGGGGTTTCAAATCCCCTCAAAGTAGACGTTTGAAATCCATGGCGAAAGCTTGGATTACATGTAAAATCCTTCAAAGTGTTGCATGTGTAACATTTGTGTCACTAGACTATTAATTTATTGGGTACAAGGACAATTGATGATACCCCAAAACAAATAGAGTATCAATTGCATAACTATAATTACTTTAATACAATGATCTGCGCCATCCAACATTATCCATGCATGTAAATCAATGGTTAAAAATCATTGGTTAGTCACTCGGATGTGATCTTGTGCGTGTAACCCATTCGAGACTTGGAATTTCATCATTTTCAGGCAAAGTATATATTTTTCAATGGGCTTGTTACAACATTTGTGTCTAACATTACATACATACACTAATTCAAACCACTATAAATGTACTATGCATTGCTACTTTTGGTTTATAGATGATTCTAAATTCAAGGTGCCAAACACATTGGGTGGATTCCAAATCCAAGGGTTCCAAATCCAAGGGGTTCCAAATCCATGCTCTAAAAAGGGCCCTTATAGATTCGTGGTTTTAATCACTTGAGGAAGACATTAATCTTTCCCATTATCTATTCACGCTCTTCCTTGCATCATTTTCCATTTTCCTTCTTACATATTGATTCAAGTTGTATTTCGTTCCACACATACCCTGAATGTCAACAACATCTACACACAGGCACCTTTTCTAGTGCTTTTGCTTCTTTTTTTTTTGTTCTTTGTATTCCACCTACTTAGGGTCCTGCCACCCAGTAAAGTGTGGCTTAACTCTCTATCTTAATACTATTTTTTTTCTTTATTTTGCCTACCTAGGATCCTTTGCCCCACATGATATGGCTTAATCCGATCATATTGGGAATGTTAAAACAAAATGAGCATTAGAATACAAGCACTCTAATGAATAGCAGAGAAAATTCTAAAAGAAAGAATGTTCATCATCAAATATTTCATTCTTTTTAGTTCTATTACATTCCTTGCATTACCCTTGATTTTAAAATATGATACAATCAAATGTTCAAAAATAAATAACAGTTTAAATAAATAATTTTGATACCATTTCAACCCTTGTTGAATGTCCGTCAAAAAGATAAAAGAGTTGTTCGAGTTTGAAACCCTTTCCTTGTGCCAATATGTGAACTAAAGAAACTTGAGGTGAAGACTTAGAACCCTTGTTGCGCGTGTATACAACAACCATGTATGAAGTTGCATGAGAACTCTTATTGTGCGACCACACAGTTAGTCCCAGCTTCAGGTTCTCCCTTTCCTTCATTTCTTCTAACATGGCCACTTTGCCGATCCAGGAACCAACCGACTAAGGTCAGCGCATAACTCCCAGAAAGGGTTTCATATGGGTATTCTCGATACCTGCTATTGTGCCAACCAAGTCTTCGAGGAACTCTTGAATATTTGAAGCATCCAAATGAGATGGCACTACAAGAAAAACGGGCAAAGGTTACGAACAAAAACCGTAGCAAAATCCCTTCCGCTATGGATATGATCTGTAGCACGTCCGTCACTATTGGTGGGGTAGCTAAAGATATAGCTACGGATTATATCCATAGCAATAGATACCAGTAGCTACGGATTATATCTGTAGCAATAACTTTAGCTACCCCACCAATAGCGACGGATGTGCTACGGAACATATCCGTAGAAAAAAGGGATTTTATCCGTAGCAATAGTACCAATAGCTACCAATAATATCCGTAGCAATAGATACCAATAGCTACAGATTATATCCGTAGCACTAATTACAAATAGTTATTGCAATAGATACCTATAGCTACGGACAAAAGCCGTAGCTATAGGTACGGATTATAATCGTAGCTATTTTTTTTTAAAATTGTAATAATACGACCTGTTTCCATTGCAAGAACCTGTTGTGATTGATAACTCATCTAAGCTTAATGCTGATAGAAATAGTACATAAAATGCAATCAGAAAAAAAAAACGATGCATTTGTTACAAATAGCAATTAAATCATACAATGTATCCTATATTCACATTTCTAAATAAACAATACTTCACTTTGCTCAACCTATCATAAGAATTATAACTAAGGTATGCCCTCATGTG
The DNA here is from genome assembly GCF_029962835.1 of Magnolia sinica. Classification (NCBI taxonomy): domain Eukaryota; kingdom Viridiplantae; phylum Streptophyta; class Magnoliopsida; order Magnoliales; family Magnoliaceae; genus Magnolia; species Magnolia sinica. The sequence continues at coordinate 53,860,146 of NC_080584.1, forward strand.
AAAGAAACAAATACACTCCAACATAGTAAACATCATCCATACGAAACTTGTTGTCAGTAAAAATATTATTCTTGATGGTTTTGGTTCGTTAATAGAAGTCAGGGAGAAAATTTGCTTACTTGAAGATACAACACTTTCACCGATGAAAAGTTTCATCGGTAAAAATATTTTCCCGACAGTTTTAGTTCGTCGGTAAAAGTCAGGGCGAAATTTTTGCAACTTAAATATACAACACTTTTACCGACGAATATTTTCGTCGGTAAAAATATAATTCTCGACGGTTTTGGTTCGTCGGTAAAAGGTAGGGCAAAAATTTTCTAACCTAAATATACAAGACTTACCGATGAAATGTTTCGTCGGTAAAAATATTTTTCCAGACGGTTTTGGTTCATTGGTAAAAGTCAGGGTGAAAATTTTCTAACTTAAATATACAACACTTACCGACGAAATGTTTCATCAGTAAAAATATTTTTCCCGATGGTTTTGGTTCGTCGGTGAAAGTCAGGGCGAAAATTTACTAACTTAAATATACAACACTTCTACTGACGAAAATTTTTCTTGGTAAAAATATTATTCTCGACAGTTTTGGTTCGTCAGTAAAAGTCAAGGCAAAAATTTCCTATTTTAAATACACAATACTTTTACTGACGAAAATTTTCGTCGGTAAAAGTGGTTCTCTGCTTTTTACTGATGAAAATATTCATCGGTAAAACTCTTAGCGGGAAAATTTTCAAAATAGTGGGAAAAATACTTTTACCGATGAAAATTTTCGTTGGTAAAAAAATTATTCCCGATGAAAAAAAATTTCATCGGTAAAAGTACTATTTTACCGACGAAAAAAAATTTCGTTGCTAAAAATGCTATTTCTTTAAGTGTTAAATCCGCCTGTAATGGCCAGTTTTCTTGTATTGAGGGCACTGATATGACCATCCGCTTCTATCTAGGTCATGGTGGGGGTGGTTCCCAAGCCGTGTCTGGAAAGGCGCTGGTCGTCGGTTGGTAGTGAAGGTGAATAATCATCTAACGCATGGTAAACACACACGTTACTCAAACGCATTAATAGCAGTCAGTCTTGGTCTTTGACAGGGAACATTGCTGTAGCATCGGATCCTTGTCAGTATCTATCTTTCTTTTTCATTTTCATTATTTTCATTATTTTCATTGCTGTAAAGAGGAATAGTCACCATCGTACGTACATCAGAAACTAATCAAGTGGAAATGGGATTACGTAAGCCTTTATTCTACTGAGTAAATTGTGTTGGGTCCACTGTCAATTTATGTAGTTTATCCAAACTTTCCATCTATTTTTTCAGTTCTTTTAATGGGCACCTAAAATCGAAGCACATCAAAAGCTCATGTGCACCACACCACATGAAATAGTGGGAATAATGATTTCCACAGTTAAACTTTCTTAGTGCCTTCCTCAAATCATACAGACATAGATTAAGGGCATGTTTGTTCCGTGGAATTCAATGATATTAGATGGGATTAACATCATTATGGCACAATGATTGTGTGTCCGGTAATACCATGGTATTGCAGCCATCCAATCCCATGTTTGGGATAAAATTTTTGCCATTGAGAGCACTAAATTAAGCAAAATTATATTTGGTGGACCATGATATTGTAATCAATGGATTAAATTCATAACCAATGTCATTCACTCGTGCACATATATAATCAGAATGTCACATGTAAATGGTGTACATGCATGGATGGCATGGATATGTTGTCAGATGCCTTTAATCTGGCGTTGCTCGACCGGTCGAGTGAGCCGCTCGACTAGTCGAGCACTGCTCGACCCAAAGTCCAGCGTGCTATTATTTTGGTGTCTGGGCCGCTCGACCAGTCGAGGGGATGGCTCGACCGGTCGAAGGGGTTCCTCAGCTAGTCGAGGTTACACAGATCCTGTGCGAACTGCGTAAATTTGAGGGGGTTTTCAGACTTTTCCAAAGGAGGTGTGTAAGTGGAGTTTCCTAAACTATAAATAGGGGTCCTTAGGGATATTCTAAGGTATTCTAAGGTTTTTCAAAAGTTTTCTAAGGGTTCCTAAAAGTATTTTAGGGTTATCAAAAGGTGTAGTAAGGGTGAGATTTGAGGTAGTTCGAATCGGGTAAGTCCTCTCTCTTGTAATTTCTATTTCATAGTGGATTTCTGTCGCTTTGTACCGTGATTTTTTCATGCAAGGGTTTTCCACGTTAAATCTTTGTGTTCTCTTATGAATGCTTGACGTTATTGGATTGCTATCCTAGATGTAGATCTGTGTGATTCCGCAGAACAAATCCCCAACAAGTGGTATCAGAGAAATCGTTGGGGCACAGGTCTAAATCTGTAGGATTAGTAATCATGGAAAACGACAAGTTTGATATTGAGAAGTACTCAAGTAAAAATAATTTTGAGTTATGGAAGGTTAAGATGATTAGCCTGTTAACCAAGCAAGGCGAGATTAAGGCTCTTAAGGAGCGAAAATCTACCATGAAAGATGATGAATAGAAAAACTTTGATAGTAATGCTTTAGCCTTTATCTGTTTATGTCTCAAGGATGGGGTTCTCTATAATGTTTTGAGGGAGAAAACTGCAGCTAGTTTGTGGGCGCAGTTGGAGAACATCTATGCAAAGAATTCCTCTGAAAATCGCCTACACTTGAAGCTATAGTGTTATACCTTCAAGATGGCAGAGGGTGGAGATCTAAAAGCCCATATCAGTAATTTTAATAAAATGATGTGCAAATTGCTGGATATGGAGGAAGTGGTCAAAGATGAGGAACAGGCATGCATATTGTTGAATTCTCTTCTTGCATGATATGAGTCTTTCAGGGACACGATGTGCACCATAAATAAAACTGTAAGTGTTGACACCGTTATCTCAGCCCTTCAAGGGAAGGCTATGAGAAAGCTAAACGGTGACATGGGGGCATCTTCCGATGTACTGATTATAAGGGGCAGAGATTCTGAGAGAGGTACAAGATCTTCAAGACCTAGATCCAAATCTAAGGGCAAGGGAAAAGGAAAATTAAAGTGTTAGAATTGTAAGTTGTCTAGACACGTAAAGAAGGATTATAAAAATCCTAAAATGAAGAAAGAAAATTTAGCAGCTTCTTCCAAGGAGGCTAATGTGGTCACATCTGATGAAGAATCAAATGGTGGTTATGTTCTATCTGTTCCATGATTGGTCACTTACACGACAATAATAAAGATGAGTAAATACTTGACACAGGAGCATCTTATCATATGACTCCTCATCGGAGTTGGTTTACCAGTTACAAGGAATGCGATGGTGGACATGCTTTCATGAGAAATAACAATACCTGTAATATTGTGGCTATTGGTACGATGAGCATCAAGATGTTTGATGGGATGAAGTGTACCTTGACTGACGTTAGGCACGTTCCTGATATGAAGAAAAGTCTGATTTCTCTTAATGCACTTGAGGCTATAGGGTGTAAGTTCACCAGTATTGATGATGTCCTTAAAGTTTCAAAAGGGGCACTCGTGGTTATGAGAGCGCAGAGGCACGGAAACCTTTACAGGTTGATTGGGAGTACTTCAGCAGATGGAGCGGCAGCAACTATTACAGACTCCACGTCTCTACGTATGTGGCATACTCGTCTGGGTTACATGAGCGAGCGGGGCATGAAGGTACTTTCTAATCGATGTTTGATTCCAGCTTTTAAAAATTCTAATTTAGATATATGCGAGCATTGTATATATGGTAAATAATCTAGATTATCTTTTAAATCTGGAAAACATGTTTATAAGGGAGTGCTTGATTACGTGCACTCTGACATATGGGGGTCATCGCCAGAAGTTTCCATTGGGGGGTCGTCATGGTTTGTTTCATTCATTGACGACCATTCCAGGGAAGTTTGGGTTTACTTCATGAAACGTAAATCCGAAGTTTTCACCTATTTAAACATTGGAAGGCAATGGTGGAAAAATAATTAGGGTGAAAAATAAAAGTTTTAAGGATTGACAATGGTGGAGAATTTAATTCCACTGAGTTTAATGAGCATTACAAGGATTGAGGAATCATTAGGCACAACACAGTGCGCCACACGCCCGAGTAAAACGGTGTGGCTGAGCTAATGAATTGGACTCTCCTAGAGAGGGCTAGATATATGTTAGTAATACTGTGTTGGGCAACGACCTATGGACAGAGGCCGTTGACACGGCTTTTTATTTGGTGAATTGATCTCCTTCAACGATAATTGAATATAAAATCTTAGAGGAAGTATGGAGTAGTCAGAAAATCAACTACTCAGATCTATGCATATTTGGTTGTGAATCTTACTCTCATGTATCATCAGTTGAGAGAGATAAGATAAACCATAGAGGGAAAAAGTACATCTTTGTTGGTTATGGCATTGGTGTGAAAGGTTACAGGTTATTCGACAAGTTCACACGTAAGGTCATCACTAGCCATCACGTCAGATTCAATGAAAGCTCTCTATTCCAAAAGAATGATCAAGAGGAGCAAAAGGAACCAGAAAGGTTGATCATAGACATCCGGATTGACTCAGATGATACTCAGGTAGAGACAGATGTGCAGACAGAGGTACATGATCAGTTGGAGTAGCCACCTCTGAGAAAGAACCCACCGCGTGATCGCAGGTTACCAGCAAGATACAGGGACGACTCTAATATTGCATATGCCCTCATTACAGATGAGGGAGACCCGTCTACTATTCAGGATGCTTTTGATAAGCTTGATGTAGAAAAGTGGAAGGCAGATATGGACGATGAAATGGACTCGTTATATAAAAATCACACATGAGAGCTGGTGGAGCTTCCTATGGGCCAAAAAGCGATTAGAAGTAAGTGATTATTTAAAAGAAAACAAGATAGATACAAAACAAGGTTGGTAGCAAAGGGTTATGCTCAGAGAGAAGGAATCGACTTCATCGAGATATTCGCGCCGATGGTTAAGCAAGTATCTATTAGATTCGTGTTGGCACTGGTTGTCCAATACGATCTCGAGCTGGAACGGATGGATGTGAAGACTGCATTCCTGCATGGGTAATTGGAAGAGAAGATCTACATGAAGAAACCAGAGGGTTACGAAGTTAAAGGGGAAGAGAAAAAGGTTTATAGGTTAATGAGGTCGTTGTACGGCCTGAAATAGTCACTTAGGTAGTAGTATAAAAAATTCGATTCTTTCATAATGAGTTAGAAATTTACTCAAAGTGAATACGATTACTGTGTCTACTACAAGACACTGAGTGATGAAAAATTCATCATCCTAGTACTGTATGTTGATGATATGTTGATCGCCTGTCATACTATGTCTGAAATCAACTACTAAAGACTTCGTTATCAGGGACATTCGAGATGAAAGATCTGGGGGCTGTAAAGAGGGTTCTCGGCATGGATATTCATAGAGACAGGAAGAAGATCAGACTTTAGTTATCACAGGTAGATTACCTTGAAAAGGTGCTGATCAAGTATGAGATGGACCAAGCAAAGCCGGTGAGCGTTCCCCACGCGGCTCACTTAAAGTTTTCCTCAGAACAATGTCCTACATCAAATGAGGAAAAGCAAGTTATGTCTCATGTGCATTATTCGAATGCAGTTGGTATTTTAATGTATGTCATGGTCTGTATAAGACCAGATATTTCACAGGCAGTCGGTGTTATGAGCAAATACATGTCAAACCCTGGCAAGCAATATTGAGAAGTGGTAAAATGGCTACTTTGATACATTCGAGGTATGAAAGACTACGTCTTAACTTTTGAGAAAACAGGGACAATGTTGGTAGTATATGTAGATTCTGACTACGCAGGCAGTATAGATTCCAGAAAGTCTACTTCAGGATACTTGTTTATACTAGCGGGTGGAGCAATCAGTTGGATGTCGAAGCTTCAGTTGTGGTGGCTCTTTCTACAACTGAAGCAGAATATATAGCAGTGACGAAATCATTTAAAGAAGGTGTTTGGCTCAAAGGCAAGATAAAACAGTTGGGACTTCAGCACGAGGCCATGCCGGTTAACTGTGATAGCGAGAGCGCTATCAATTTTGCTAAAAATTATGTTTATCACTCATGTACTAAACTAATTGATGTTCGTCACTACTTTATCCGACAGGTGCTTGAGGAAGGAGGCGTAACATAAGAGAAGATTCATACCAGCGTGAATCTAATAGACATGCTCACCAAGGTCGTTCCTACAGAGAAGTTCAAGTTTTGTACAACTTCTCTGGGCTTGGCGATGGCGTAAAAGAAGGACGGAGTGTGCACGAGAAGTGTTGATTGAAGCTATGATATGATGCAGACATAAGAGAATAGGGTAACAAGATACACGGTTGAAGATTGAAGGCATGGTGGAGATTGTTGTCAGATGCCTCTAATCTGGTGCTACTCGACTCAAAGTCTAGCGTGCTATTATTCTTGGTGTCAGGGCCGCTCGACCAGTCGAGGGGTTTCCTTGACCAGTCGAGGTTACGTAGATCCTACCCGAATCGCGTAAATTTGAGGCGGCTTTCGGACTTTTCCAAAGAAGGTGTGTAAGTGGAGTTTCCTGAACTATAAATAGAGGTCCCTAGGGCTATTCTAAGGTATTCTAAAGCTTTCTAAAAGTTTTTTAAGGGTTCTTAAAAGGATTTTAGGGTTATCAAAGGGTGTAGCAAGGGTGAGATTTGAGGTTGTTTGAATCGGGTTAGTCCTCTTTCTTGTAATTTCTATTTCATAGTGGATTTCTGTCGTAATGTGCCGTGGTTTTTTCCCGCAAGGGTTTTCCACGTTAAATCTTTGTGTTCTCTTGTGAATGCTTGACGTTATTGGATTGTTATCCTAGATCTAGATCTGTGTGATTCCGCAGCACAAATCCCCAACAGGATAAACACATGCATCAATGTGCAACCTACATGTGTAGTAAATTTTAAAATCCAAGAAAATCCCACATAGGACTAAATGCATTTCTACCGTACTAAATGCAATTCTATCCCATCTAATCCTAATCTTTTTCATCATCTCCAAATGTTGAATGAAATACAATTCTATCCCATCTAATCCCAATCTTTTTCATCATCTCCAAATGTTGAATGGAATTGCACCGACCAAATGCAATTCTATCACATCTAATACCCTCCCTAAACGCAGCTTGAAGGGAAACACTAATATCAACTTAACCCAAAACTGTCATTGCTTTTAAGAAATTTTCAACCGTAGACATTCAATGCATGCTATTTCCTATGGTGGGCCAAGGATATGCCTCGGTTTTATGTTAGAGACCTAAAATTATCCTAAAATGGAGGGACGGATTGAAGGGATAAAACACATAATCACGGTAGCCCCACAGAATTACTCAGTACGCAATCACCTTCCCATCAGGTGCGTGACAACTTTAAATTCACACATCTGCCGTCGTGATCAGTGGACAGGACGGGCTTATCTTCGTCGTTGTGGTGCCAACTACTCTAGATTCTAGGCTAACATGTCAAATCTTCTTTCATTGTGGTAGCACCTATTTTGTGCCAGACATGTTAGCACGTGTGTTGTGAATGCTTTTCCCAATGCACATGTGTTGTGAATGGTTTTCCCAAGGCACGTGTGAGCATCCCTCAACCTAGAATTACATGATACGTGGCCCGCTTTTGCAGGTTACATATGTGTTTTCAACTAGGAAAGTGGGTCCCGTTGATTGACTGTGCCTTAAAGGAAGATAAAACAGACACAACACTCCATCTCCACTGATGGTAGGGATCTTCTGATGAAGTATATTCTTGGAGCATTATGATTCCACAATGCCACGGTCCATCGCAACTGATAGGTTCTACAATTTAATTAATTTAATTTTAGTTAACGCATGCCATGATACAAAATCAAAGTGCCTGCTTATCAAGCATCGTTCGTCGGAGTAATATAAAACTCCCCTTATTTCAGACCTAAGAATTATCCCAAATTTGTAGTTACAATTTTCCTTTCCAACTTACACCTTACACAAAATCAAAGTGCCTGCATATCATTCGTCTCGTGAGTAATATGAGGAATTAAATTACAATTTTCCTAACTTATTCCAAGTAGCTACTGAACAAAAGCATTTGAGGGATTTGAATGTATCCTTTAAAATAGAAAGATTTATATGGACAAGGATGTGAACGTATCCTCAGTTCTGCATTTTGTTCAAGTGGAGCCAAATTTATGTGCTTGGAAGAAACCTCAGTCAAGCCTTCTCAGTATGCTGATCCACACATCTACGAAAGATGTGGACAGTTAAATTAATAAATCTGGCAATGATCCACATTCTACAAAATTAGGGCTGTCAATGGACGGGGCCTGGGGTAGGTGTTGGCATGGATTTTGAACCGTTTAAGCCTATTCAAAATTCTGAATTTTCAGGCCTGAGCCTGGCTCATTGACACCCATATACAAAATGTCTGACCGACAAGATGAGCAGGCCAGACCAAAGTTTCCCAAGAAAATACATGCGGCGTGGCCGACCTTACCAAGAGCATTCTTGTGTACACTTTTTACAGGTTAGCAATGGGACCAAGAATGAAAGTGGCAATTGGACGGTGATTGTATACAACCCCTACCAGGACCTACCAAAAGACTGATAATCTTGGCAGGGGCTTTGTGGGACCACTGTGATGTATTCTTTTAATCCATTCCGTCAATCCATTTTGATAGATCATTTTATATGATGAACCCAAATACAATGCAAATCGAAGACTCAGGTGGACCACACTACAGGAAGCAATGGTGAGAACGATGTGCACCATTGAAACCTTCCTAAGGCGGACCGTGATGTTTATTTGCCACCCTACTTATTTGTAAGGTCACATGGACATGTTAAAGGTAAAACATAAATATTATCTTGATGCAAAACAGCTGTGTCGCCAAGAGGCTTTCAACATTAAGTGCTAAATCCACATTCTTTCCTTTAGTGTGGTCCAAGTTAGCCTTTGATCTGCCTCAGTTTTGGGTTCATCATCTAAAATGATATTTCAAAATGGATGGACAGCGTGGATAGAACACATACATAATGGTGGGTTCCACAGAGCCACATTAGTGACCTTCCCTCTCTGCCTAGGTCCTTGTGGAGGCAGTACCCAATCATTCAAGTGGAGCGAAAATAAATTTGCTTGAATGAAAAACCATATCTTGTAGATGCCCACGACCAGAACCTCAGGCCAGCCTTCTCCGTACGTTGACCACACATCCACGAAAGAAGTGGATGGCTAAATTAATGCAGCAATCGTCCACATTCTACAAAATGTTTGACAAAGAAGATGAGCAGGCCGGCCCAAAGTTTCCCAAGAAAATATATGTGGTACGACCCACCTTATCAAGAGCCCTCTCGTGTACATCTGTTGCAGGTTATTAATGCAACCTAGAATAATAGTGGCAACTACGTGGATTGGGTACTAAGCTGACCAGGACCTTGATAAAGACTGAAGGTCCAACCCAGAATAATAGTGGCAACTACGTGGATTGGCTACTAACCTGACCAGGACCTTGGTAAAGATTGACAGTCCTGGCAGGGGCTTTGTGGGACCACAGTAATGTATTTTTTTTTTTTTTTAATTTTTAATCCACTGTGTTCATTTAATTTGATGACACAGATATGCATGTTGTAGACTCAAATAGACCACACCGCGAGAAGCAATGGTAACAATGATATCCACCATTCAAACTTTCCTAAGGTCCGTGGTGTTGTTTATTTGCCATGTAACGTGTTTATAAGGTTATACATAGAATAAAAGGAAAACATAAATATCGTCTTGATCCAAAGTTTTTTTTACGGTCCTAAGAGGTTTTCAACATTAAGAGTTAAATTCCAATTATTATTATTTTTAGTGTGATTCATATGAATCTTCATCTTCCTTGATTTTACGCTCATCATCTAAAATGGTTTTTTAAAATTGATGAATGGCACGGATGGACTGTATGGATAGAATACATACATAACAACGAACTCAACGGAGCCACCGCCAGGACCGTCCATCTCTAGCTAGGTACTGGAGGGGGCAGTACCCAATGCGCATCCGTGGCAAGGGAGTGGAGTTCATCTTGCCTTTTGTATATATCTTCAATTATTCAAATACGCCAAAAACTGCTGTACTTTTGAAACGAAGGGTGCTGCCAAAACAGCTGTCCTTTCCAAATGAAGGTTGTTGCCACGTACTTGTCTTTTTTTATTTTAACTCAATGGAAAGGCTGAAAAAGTGTCAGGGAGTGATGCTATCACGGTCGGTTACCTTCGCTGCTCGATGTTCTGTTCTTAGCCAAGTGACAAAATCTCGTCCTCAGTGATTCTATTGATATTTTCAAAATTTTAGGGTTTTCTTAGGTATAAGTATAAATTCCCACCGAAAATAAAAGAAGTTTTTAACTAAAATTTTCTTAACCATAAGATATCTCAAAGTAATCTTTAAGCCCCTATATTTACACGTTCCTTTGATAGCATGGATAGATAATGGTAAGTACATTTTGAAATTAACGTAGATTTACGCGTGAAATGGAAGCACGACTGCTGCCTTTTGCAAAAGCCAATTATATCCGGTTAACTTTTAGGTAAAAACTTCTTCACTATTCTACGAGTTATACATGTAGAAGGTTATTTTTAAGGTAGAAAGATTCTTTTAAAAAAAAAAAAAAAAAACTTAAAAATAGGCTTAGGCGCATTACGATGTTGTTATTTTTAAGGTGATATTCGTACTCTATTAGTGATTAAACCAATTTGTAAGAGGGTTACAACAAATCTGCCTTCAGGATACAATAAGTTATCTTCTCCAAGACTAGAGAGATGTGGATTTCGGCTTGCAAAACTGAAAAACCGTACCCCAAACGCACTTTTACAGTATACATCCCTGACTTTTGTGCTGTTACAATTTACCCCCTAAAAACTGTTTGCAATTTATGCCTGAAAAATTATTTACAGTTTAGCACCTGAAAACTATGACTTTTCAAAAACCATCCAAAAACGAAAATGGAGAAGAAGAAGAAGATGGAGAGGAGATTGTTGGAATTGTGAACTTAAATTGACTTAAAGATGTGTTTATATAGAATCACAAGATATGCTAAAGACATTTTTTATAAAAAGACATTTTCTTCCATGGTGTCTTTTCAACAATAGTGGTTCTTTTCAACAATGGCATCCTTCCATTTCAAATTCAAATGATACTCCCTTTACCAAGAGGCATCGTCATTCACAAATAAATGGTTACCAACAATCACCAAAGCCACAACCTTTTTCTCAAAAATCTTTTATAAATTAAATTTTCTTTTCTTCTTATTTTGAAAAAACCTGACAATCCCCCGCTATTTTTCAAAATACAGAGGTCAGGGTATGTAAGAAAAATGTGTATAGAAGAAGGTATTTTATGGACTTGAACCTTCACTTAGTGTAAACATATCAAAGTTGAATCAGAACCCTTAGTGACTATGGTCTTGAACTAAGTAATCTATATAACACAACCGGACATGTTACACACACATATATTTCAATTGTCATGTGTTCTAAAATTATAGCATATTAATGGCCTTGTGCTCTGTCCTGGATCTATGAGTTCAAGAGAGTAACCAAAACTCTCGAACATCAGGAAACGACCCCACTTCCAATGCTCATATAGGTGAGTCCTTATGAATGCCCCTGTAACTATAGCACCCTTGAAAGAACTTATTAAGAGCACCAGCTCATCCTCCTTTTTATCATTACAGGTACCCAGCACTATATATACATTCAAGAATGAGACAGATAGAATATGTACAGTGCTGCTTCAAACACTTCTTGTGAGGTATTTTACCCATTAAACCTATTAACTTAGGTTGGGTTTCCCCCATCCGTTGTCTGTGAAATTGATGTTCTACTGACAACATCCCTTGCTAATCCCTTGGTGAACGGGTCCGCTGCATTCTAGATAGATTGTACATACTGTATTGTTATAACACCGTCACCAAGTAGTTGTCGTACAAAACTATGCCTTAGACTATTATGTATGGATTTTCCATTGTAAGTCTTATTATATGCCTTTAATAGTGTCGCTTCACTATCACAGTGGATAGAAACTGGTAGTAAAGGCCTTACCAATAATGGCATTTCTAATAACAAGTTTCTTAACCATTCTGATTCTTTACTACTAGCCGTCAAAGCTATGAATTCAGATTCCATGGTAGAGTGAGATATGCAAGTTTCCCTCTTGAATCCCCAAGAAATGGCAGCTCCTCCAAGTGTAAAAGTTCATCCACTAGTAGACTTTGAATCATTAGAATCAGTGACCCAACTTGTATCACTATACCCTTCAAGCATACTAAGGTAACCAGAAAAGTGTAAACCATAGTTAATTGTTTTTCTTAAGTATCTGAGTACTCTATAGACAACATTCCAATGATCTAAACTAGGATTACTTGTAAACCTACTCAATTTACCTATTGCAAAAGCAATATCAAGTCGAGTAGAAATCATAGCAAACGTAAGACTACTAATCACCTGAGAATACTCTAACTGAGATACACTACGGCCTTCATTTTTAATTAACTTGGTATTAGAATCTGAATTCTTATCATATTTATCAAACTTTTTAAGTATCTTTTCAATATAATGTGATTGAGATGGAGTTATACTATTATTATTTCTTAATAGTTTGATACCTAAAATCGGATTAGCTTTACCCATATCCTTCATGTCAAAACTATATGATAAATTTTTTTTAGTGTTATTTATAACTTCTAAACATGTACCAAAGATTAACATATCATCTATGTAAAGACATATAATTACTCCTTATTATCAGAGAATTTTAAATATACACATTTATCAGATTCATTAATCTTAAAGTCATATGAGGTGACTACTTTATCGAATTTTTCATGCCATTGCTTAGGTGCTTGTTTAAGTCTGTATAATGACTTGATCAATTTATACACTTTATTTTCAAGTCCTGGAACTATAAAACCTTTTGGTTACTCCATATAAACTTCTTCATCGATATCACAATTTAAAAAAGTTGTCATCCATCTGATGGATTTCTAACTTATGAATGGATGCTAGCGCAACTAAAACACGGATAGTTGATATCCTTGCTAGTGGAGCATAGGTATTGAAAAAATCAATACATTCTTTTTGTATAAATCCTCTAGCCACTAATCCGGCCTTAAACTTTTCTATAGATCCATTTGGTCTTAGTTTTCTTTTGAAAATCCATTTACAACTTATTAGTTTTGATCCTAGGGGCAAATCAACAAGTTTCTATATTCCATTTTGCAATATAGAATCCATTTCATCATTTATACATTCCTTCCAAAAAGAAGCATCTTGAGATCTAAGGGCATCATTTATTGTTACTGGATCATTTTTTATGTTACATATTAACATGGTTTCTTCTGTTATGTTATCTTTATTTCCTTCTATTAGCAGAAGGTAGAAGTCGTGTCCAAAATATGTACCTGTTTTGATCCTCTTGGTCATTTTAGGTTCTATGTCATCTTTATCAAGACTGTTGATGTTTTGATCATGGTATTTGAGAACTATTGCTTATATTAGGGTAATGAGATCTTATCTCTTTTCTAGTTATAAAAGATAATAAGTTTTCATAAAACTTGACATCTCTAAATTCTATTGTAGTATTTACCGGGATCGCATGATTAGATTCTACAACTAGAAACCTATAAGCCTTGTTATTTTATGCATACCCTATGAAAATACACTCAAGAGATCTTAACCCTATCTTAGGCCTTTTAAATCAGTAAACCTAACTAAGGCTCTACAACCTCATACCTTGAAGTATGAGATGTTAGGAATCCTATTCTTCTATAGTTCATATAGAGTCTTGCAAGTCTTAGAGTGAGGTATCATAATAAAGATATGACAGACAGTCAGTAAGGCTTCTTCCCAAAATCTTGAACTTAAACCTACATTATTGAGTATAGAGTTTACCATGTATATGAGGGACTTGTTTTTCCGTTCTTCTATCTCATTTTGTTGGGTTGAATAGGGAGTTGTAATTTGGTGAATTATATCATAAGTTTTGTAAAACTTCGAGAATTTTAGGGATATATATTCTCCTCCCCTGTCCGACCTTAGAATTTTAATCTTTTTGTCTAACTGGTTCTCTACTTCTACCTTATATATCTTGAATTTTTGTAATGCATCATCTTTATTCTTTAATAAGTATACTAGGGTATAAAAGGAGAAATCATTTATAAATATTATGAAGTGCATCTTTCCCCCTCTTATTATTAAACAACTCATTTCACATATGTCACTGTGAACTAGGTTTAGGAGTTGTGATTCTCTTTCCACCATTGAAAACAGTTTTCTAGTTATTTTGGATTGTACACAAATACTACATTTTTCATTAGGTTTTGTATACTTTGGAATTAGATTAAGATTAGACATATTATCCATATTACGATAACTAATATGTCTTAATCTAACATGTCAAACATCATGTGAATCTAGCATATAAACGGAAGAAGAATTTTCATTTATAAGGTTCAATTTGAACATTCCATTAGATACATAGCCCTTCCCTACATATACCCCATTTTTAGACACAATTAATTTATTGGATTTAAAAGGAGTCTGAATCCAAACTTAGTCAGTAGACTATTTGATATAAGATTCCTCATAATATCCGGTACATGAAGCACATCGTTCAGAGTAACGACTTTTCTGAAAGTTAGATTAAGACGCACCTTCACTTTTCCTATAACCTTGGATGTGGAGGCATTTCTCATATATAGTTCTTGATTATTCCCCACTATTTCATAGGAATTGAACATGTTGTAATTTGTATAGACATGTCTGGTAGCACCAGAATCTACCCACCATTCAACATCCTAATTTACCATAATAACTTCAGAGACGACAACTGGTAGATTCATATCCTCCATCATATTGACTTGCCGTTTCTTTTCTTACATTTTCTATTTGTATTTTCGGCAGTCTTTCTTAAAGTGACTAAGGATTTTGCAATAGAAGCATGGACCCTTCTTGGATGTGTTCTTTTTGAATCCTTAGTTATTAGGTTTGACCCTATCATCTTTCTTGAAAGGTAGTTTCTCTAATTCCCAATTTACACCATTCTCAACTACATTAGCGTTACTTAAGGCCTTCTATTGTTCTTCCTTTTTGTCACGGAGCCTAGATTCTTCTTTTATTTGAAGAAACATTATGAGGTCCTCTAAGGACATTTTCTCTTTTTTCTGTTTCAATGATTTTCTAGTATCCTTCCATTTAGGTAAAAGTTTAACAATAATGGTGGATACTTGGAAGGATTCGTCGAGATTAGTGTCATCGACAATAATCTGTTGGATGATGACCTGTAACTTATGTACTTGATCAAGGACAGGTTTTTCATCCAACATTTTGAATTCTAAAAACAAACTTACAAGGAAATTTTTGTTGCCTTTGTCCTCTGATATGTATTTGGTGAGTAGCGCCTGCCATAAATCTTTAACAGTTTTCTTTTGACGGTAAACAATGTATAACGAGTTAGAAAGAGTGTTGAAAATATGACATTCGCATAGGTAGTCCTTACACTCCCAATTTTGTCTCTTTTAAATTTGGTCTAACGTATCATTGTCAGATGGTGGTGAAGGAGGATCTTAAGTGAGCATGTGATCCAACTTGAGTGATGTGAGGAAGAGATTGACCCTCGATTGCCATCGAAAAAAATTTGAGCTGTCGAATGGTGTAATTCAAACAAAGTCAGGAAGGCTCATAGAAGAGGTCATAATATCACCTTAAATATGTCATTTTTGAGGTAGAAAGATAAAAAAATAAATTATTTTAAAATAGGCTTAAGGCGCGTTACAATGTCGCTATCTTTAAAGCGATATTTGTAGCATACGGGTGATTAAACCAATTTGCAAGAGGGTTACAGCAAATCTGCCTCCAAGATACAATAAGACTCTTCTCCAAGACCGGAGAAATGTGGATTTTAGCCTGCAAAACCAAAAAACCGCATCCCGAACACACTTTTACAGTGTACACCTCTAACTTCTGTGTTGTTATAATTTACGCCCTAAAAACTGTTTGCAATTTACTGCCTGAAAAACTATTTAAAGTTTAACACCTGAAAACTGTAAATTTCCAAAAAACATAGAAAAATGAAAATGGAGAAAAAGAAGAAGATGAAGATGAGATAATTGGAGTTGTGAATTCGGATTGACCCAAAGATATGTTTATATATAATCACAAGAGATGCTAAAGACCCTTTTATGAAAAGACATCTTCTTCCATGGTGTCTTTTCAACAATGGTGGTGTCTTTTCAACAATAGCATCCCTTCATTTCAAATTCAAATGATGCTCCCTTTACCAAGAGGCATCACCATTCACAAATGAATGGTCACCAATAATCACTAGAGCAACAACCCTTTTTCCAAAAATCCTTTATAAATTAAAATTTCTTGTCTTCTTATTTTGAAAAAACCCAAGATAGTAAGGTAGGGCCAGGAGCTCGATCATCACCGTGAGAAACGCTCTGCCTAGCTCCATTATCATTTCTGATCATGACACATCTTCACTATTCTACAAGTTATACGTGTCTAGCATGTTCCCTTATCATTCGAAATCAAAAGCCAATGAAGACATAGAAGTCAATGAGTATGGTTAGAATTCACGACTTCCGAACATCTCTTTTTATTGAAAATGGTGTCCGATTTCCAGATGTAGGACGTGGCACAAATATATTCCTAGCATGGTTATATCAAAGGAAGGTGAACCATAAATTGGCCTCAACTTATGATCTAAGTATTGTTTTGAGGTGCACAACCTATCAATCTATACTGTAAAGTAATGCCAGTGCCGATGTAAAATGCGATGTAAAGTAATGTCAGTGCTTATGTCCAATCCACATATCAAGTACATTTCCATCATAAGGAAATCACCAGGGTCTAGTATACTACAGAATGACTGTCGCTCTACAGACCGCACAGTCAACGAGCGTAGGAGACCTTGCTACCTGCCTATGGACAGCCAATCACCAGTAAGGTGTAATGTCTCGAAAAAATCCGTACAAGGACCCGAGTACCACCTCAGGTAGAAATTACCCAGGACCAAGACCTTTAGATAATTAGGTTAATATTAGCAAGTGCTAAACTAGAGTGCTTTTAAAATTAGCACTACTCACTTTAAATATAATTTGCAAGACCCAAAACGTGTAGAATCATTGACACTACATTACCCTGAAATCTAGAATCCGTCCTTAAACCCGGTTGCTCTCGGGAGCACACCGAAACTCCGTATCAGACCTGGACCGCACGTCAAAAGTTCGATTACCCCAAAATTATATGGATATGACCGCATTACTGGACTTGAGAACCTTCTCGGAAATCAAGTCTTAATTGTGTCTAGAAATGCACAACTTGAGCCCGGAGTAAAGTGTATGAGAAACGTGAAAATATTTAAAAATAAAATCTGAATTTAAGTAATCTGAGTCTTATCACTTGCAGGCCAAATATAAGAATTCGGACTGTTAGAATTTGACCCAAATACACCCTTGGATCAGGAGAAATGTCCCACACATGTCGATGTACTTGTGGCCCTGATTGAGTGACCATGACCATTGAATTGAAACTGGTCCGCCACGGTCGATCTGTAAATCCGATCGGAACGAAAACTTAGCCTAACCTAGATCCATGGTTAGGGAGCTTAAGTCCGACCACACGTAAAAAATGGGCCACCAGAAGTGCTCCGTTAGACCGGAACAGTCCGCATTTGGATATAACCGAAGTATACCTTAACCCTGGGGCCATTTCCATCAAACCTGGGCCTATATAAGGACTTTAAACCCTCTCTCTCTCACCCCATACGAATTTGAGAAACCCTAGGAGAGAGAGAAGAGAAAAGAGAAGGGAAAAGAGAGAAAGTGAGAGTGAGAGTTGGAGATTCTTCTTGGGATTCGATCCCGCTACTCCACGCACTTAACCGCCACTCCTGTGTCACTATATGGGCGATACCAATCCTGTTCTTAAGTAAGAAAACCTAACTCTAATCTATTTTAGGGTTTCAGATAGTGTAAGTTATGAAATATCTAACTTAATTTATGTTATAGGTTGCCAATCTGCCGTAGACAAAGACTTAGCTTTAAAACTAAGTTCGTTACGAGTCTACCGGCGAAAGGTGCGGACTATAAACGTATATGTTATGGTTTTCAAGGCTTTCAATGTCGGTTAATGGTTTATTACAGATGTGGGTGCAATTTCATATGCCAAATGCAATGTTTGTATCGCGTTTCTGATATATATGAACTATATTGAGTTTAGTGTATTCCATGTACATGTAGAAAGTATCGTATACGTATAAAATTTGAACGTGTTTTTGCCATGATTAATGGTCATGTGTTTATGTTAGTTGTATGTGTAATAACTCCTTGGCGAAAGGATTTGCCCTAAGACGTGCTATCACCAACATACATCGTGTATGTTGGAATGTGTAGTCTAAGTGTTTGTAGAAATGTCTGAATGAACAAGTGTGTAATAAGTTGTACTTTATATGGGCGTTGAGAAGAGATTCTCAACTATCTTAACGATGTGTGATTTCCTCCATGTAACTTACATTCTTTGTCTGTTTTACTTAGACACTGCTTATGTGTGGATTCATGTTTAAGTTGAAATCCATCAAATGCTTACATGCTTGTATGATTGGAATTGTTGATCCATTACTGTTCTGATTAGCTTGTATGATTATATGTTATAATTGAATGTGTTTGGGACTATGAAATAGTCCAGGCAATCGGTAACAGGTTCTGAGTTGGTGGTTGAGTTTGTCTACCACATAGGACGTGATCGATGAATCCAAGCCGTACTTGGAATATCGATAGTGGTTAAGCCACATGGAGTGCTTACGCACTTCATGTCGATCAACTCAACGTGCGCTCGTACTAATCGAGCTCGTCAAGTAACCCGATTGACCCGATGTATGTTCACCATGTATGGACGCTATTGCTTGAATCTAAGGTACCAAACTCACCAGTGAAAATCCTCTAAAACCTTGGTACCTCGATCTGCGAAGACTCATGAGCCGGACATGGTGGTATGGGACACTGTGGTCGAGCTGTCGGCCTACGCTGGGGTGACAAGCCTCCCTGTAGTGACCAGTGAGCAACCCAGACTCATGAGCCGAATACGGTGGTATGGGACACTGTATTCGAGCTGTCGGCCTACACTGATAAGGTGACGAGCCCTTTGTAGTGACTTCGAGCCTAAAACTACGTAGAGGCGACGAGCCCTTACGTAGCAACAGGAGTACACTAAGCCTACACTAATAAGGTGACGAGCCCTTTGCAGCGACCTAGAACCATAACATCGTATGAGATTTACTAGGATTGACGACCCTAGATTGGATCATTGTTTGGGAATTGATTTAAGGGAGGTACCTTAGCTTCCTAATACTGCTGTATGAAAAGGACTAATAAGAACTTGGTAATCACGCTCATGCACCACATTGCATGTACCGTTTGGCGATGTGTAGAGAGCACAAGGAAGTGACTAACATGCGCGAATGTTAGATGAAGATCGCTGAGGGAGTGCAGGCGAGAGCATTGATCATTTATTCATACCATCCTGCATTAATCAGAGTATATAGGGATGTTCGATTATATTACTTTATCATTACTGCTTGACTGAATTGATAACATATTAACCTTTACTTTATTATTTCACTGAGTTGATCACTCATTCCCACGTTACGGGACGGTGTTTTAAACACCAACCAGACCCTGTTGTAGGTTCAAATGATGGTGTAGCCTGCGAGGTAGAGCCGGACTTTGAGGATGATGATGAGGCATTCTCATATATGCACTATTCTGGCGGGTTTACATAGACCGCTCTGATCAGCGGGGCTTCAGGGTTATACTTGTAGTGGACTATTACACTTTTAACATTTTGTATTTTGAAACAATAAATGTAATTATTGACCTAGTAGAGCACACATACTTTGGGGACTTATACTGATTTATAAACTTATATGTATTCGTTTCAGTCTTCCGCTTGCATATTACAACTGTTCCTGGATTATGTTTTGCTGATTTGGCTTAATCTTATTCATGTTTTATGCACTAATATAGACAACATTTAATCATCATTAAATATGTTGCATAAGTGATGCGTTGGAACTCAGGAGTTGGACTTTTACTCGACCCTCGATTTTCAGGGCGTTACAAGTTGGTATCAGAGCATGATTTAGATTAAACCGGACCTGGGTTATGGTCACACAATGTATGCTAATGCATTTAGACCTAGGTGGGTGTGAGAAAAATGTAGAGACAAGCTTAGAATTTTCAGTTTCGCCGATTGGCGAAAGTTACCGAAAACAATCGCCGAGATCGGGTTCGTACACGTCCGTGATTGCTTGAGGTGACCTCGGACCATTTCTAGACCATCAATCGATGGGTTTCAACCATAATTTACCCAATCCCAGCCGTCAACACTCGCGGAAATATGTAATTACATTAGAAATTACTTGAAATGACCCGAAACGACTCAAAGTGGAGTCAGGGGCCAAATGAAACACTTTCAGGGGGACCCAGGGTGGGCCCCACATATTTTTACAGTTCAGGGGGCAGGAGGACCTTGCCCAAAGGGCGAGCCCTCACCGGACTATCTAGAGACCGGCGAGGACCTTGCCGGTTCCAAGTTGGTGGGCCTAGCCGGGAGGGCCGACTCGGGCCGACGCCCCTAGGGCGTTGTGTGGCCCACTGATGCATGTCGGGTCCATTTAAAACCCTCCAAACATGCCTCCCCTTCATAATCTACCCTTTCAAGCTTCCCTTTTTCTTCAAAACTCTTTGGTTCTCTCTCAAATCTCTCCTCCATTCACCCATTCCATCATTTTTCTTTAACACCTACACCCTCCCACCATTTTCCATCAAAACCCTCTCCTATCTCTCTCTTTTATTTTGATTTGAGAGCACAAATTCCTCATTTGTGTCCCATATACCATCAAGTTCAACAACCCCTCCTTTTTCCACCTATCTTCTCTTTTCCATGGCCTTGTTCGAGCTTGTTACGGCTATTTCTCGATTTTCACGCTTCCTTCTCTCATGGGAAAGAAAAAGACTCCTACGGATGAGGCCAAGCCCAGTCGCCCTACTTGTTCAAGGAGGCCTAGAGGTGCCGCTACTAGTGTTAATGTTGATCGGGAGATAAGGACCAAGCGGGAGCTTGATCCCCAGGCTCCCCTCGAAAGGATCCTCCTGACGGATATGTCTCATGGGAGATTTCAGGGTCGCAGGATCCTCTTTGAAGTTCATGTGAGTTTCCTGTCATGATTCATGTTATGACATATCTCATGTAATAGTGACAATTTTGGTAAATGAAATGCATGAAGTTTCTTTAAACTGTGTGTAAATGTTGTATGGTTGAGGTTGTGGGCATGCTGAATCTTACCTGGGTTGCGCCCTATGTTGTATATAGGGGATGCCACCTAAGGCCACACGGAGTACGGCATGTCTCATGCTTGACGATTCATTTGATGAGGCACCTCCCCTAAGCGATAGCCATACGGACCCCAGTTCGGGCCCGTCTCCCACTGACACCATGCCGGACTCTCAGCCGGCCACTGGCCCCACTAATGGGCCTACACCTATTGTGCCACCTGTTCCAGAGTAGAACCGTGCGTCCTCCTCAACGCCACATGTATCTCAGTCGGCTCCCCCTACTGATAGGTTGGAGTAGATGATGTTGTTGATGCAGCAGTAGAGATACAACAGCAGTAGCAGGCGCAGCAGCAGCAGCAGCAGTTTTTGGCCACCATGGCGGGGATTTTCACCCAGAGCATGGGTGCGGCTTCGCCTGCTCCATTCACACCCCCTGCTGGGAATGCAGGTGTCAGCGGCCACCTTGAGCGATTCCAGCGCTTACGGCCCCCTACCTTTGCGGGTACTCACAGATCCGAGGAGGCCGAGTATTGGCTTGACTGCATCTCTAAGATGCTAAAGCCGCTGCATTACACAGAGCCCGAGCAGGTGGAGTTGGTCACCTTCATGTTCAAGAAGGAGGCCAGCTTATGGTGGGATAGTGTCCTCCGTACTTTTACAGTTGGACACATGTGGACGTGGACAGATTTTGAGACACGCTTCCACAAGAAGTACTATCCCGTCACCTACCGCCATGAGAAGGAGAGTGAGTTCCTTCACCTCCAATAGGGAGGGATGTCAGTGGCAGAGTATGAGAACAGATTTACAGAGTTGGGTAGGTACGCCCCGTTGATTCTAGCAGATAAGCCGATGCGTATGTGGTGTTTTTCTAAGGGCTTGTGACCAGATATTCGGTCGAAGATGTGCTGCACTAGCATACCTAGATATTCTGAGCTAGTGAGCATGTCCATGAGGTCCGAGTAGGACGGGGACAGGTAGTCCCGTATGCGAGCACCGATGGCTCCTAGGCCGCGACCTGAGATTCAAAGCAGACCATTCCTCAGGAAGAGGCCACGGGCAGATTCACCACCGAGACTGATGGCTCCACCTGCCCCTGTGAGGTGACCTGATGTGTGGTGTGCCTATTGCAAGAGGCCAGGCCACACGGAGGTGACTTGCTTCACCAGGATGAGGGATAGCGGCTTCTCACCACCCCAGAGGATCAACCACCAGCTTCCCTAGACTATATCACCACCACCTCTACGCTCGACACCAGCTTATCCATCCTTCCGGCCACCCATACCTCGATCTAGGCCGCCTCAACGGCCTATGACACCTCAGCCTAACCATTTTCAGCAGGCTCGAGTGCACTCACTTACAGCTGAAGCATCAGAGGCAGCACCTACGACACCTATGGCTTTTGATGTTACGACACATATCCAAGGTACTCCAGTCTTTTTATTAGTGGACACCAGGTCCACTGTCTCTATCATATCGTGCGCAGCAGTTAAGCGGCTAAGGTTGAAAACTAGTCCTATGGTTGGGGCGAGAATCCTTACTATCACAGGGACTTTCTCGGACGTTACCAAGATCTGTAAGGGGTGTTCGACAGATGTAGGGAGCGGGACAGCACTCCTTGACTTGATTATCACCCCATTACATCACTATGATGTCATTCTCGGTATGGATTGGCTCATAGAGATGAAGGCAGAGAGCGACTGTGATTGTAGAGTGGTGACAGCTTATGGACTAGAGGGCACGACCTTTACTTTTCCGGTGCAGGTCAATTGGCCCTATCACATTGATTGTTATGCTTCCATTCTGGAGAACGCTCATGGTCCAGCGCTTGAGGACACTCCTATGGTCCAAGAGTTCTCAGATGTGTTTAGAAAGATATCTGAACTACCCTCTCAGCACGAAATTGATTTTACAATTGACCTAGTGCCTGGTACGACACCTGTATCTCTTCCAACCTATCACATGGCTCCGTGTGAGATGGAGGAGCTGAGGAAACAGATCGATGATCTATTGCATGCAGGTTTTATACGACCCAGTGTGTCTCCATGGGGAGCACCTATGTTATTTGTAAAGAAGAAGGATGGATCTCTGTGATTATGTATTGATTATCGCAGATTGAACCAAGTGACGACGAAGAACAAGTATCCTTTGCCCAGGATAGATGATCTATTCGATCAGTTGAAAGCGGCGTAGTATTTTTCGAAGATCAATCTATAGTCAGGGTATCATCAGTTGCGCGTCAGGGATGAGGACGTGCAGAAGACGGCCTTCAGGACCAGTTTTGGACACTATGAGTTTCTCATAATGTCATTTGGCCTTACGAACGCACCAGCCGTGTTCATGGACTTGATGAACAGGGTATTTCGGTCATTCCTTTTCCGATTCGTCATCGTGTTTATTGATGACATCCTTATATACTCCAAGAGTCGAGAAGAGCATGAGGAACACCTGCGAGTAGTCTTGGATACTCTGAGGAAGAACCAGTTGTTTGCACAGTACAAGAAATGCGACTTCTGGAAAGAAGAAGTCAAGTTCCTAGGACACGTGGTGTCCAGAGAAGGGATAACTATTGACCTTGCCAAGGTAGCCATAGTTCAGGACTGGAAGCAGCCCGGTTCAGTTACTGTGGTGAGGAGTTTCCTTGGTCTGGCAGGTTACTATCGTCGATTCATTCGGGATTTCTCGAAGACAGTTAGACCTTTGTCTCAGTTGACACGGAAGGATCTGAAGTTCTCCTGGAATGAAAAGGCGGAAGTAGCTTTTCAGGAGCTGAAGGACAAGTTGACGTCTGCCCCTGTACTAGTATTGCCAGAGCAAGGGGTCAAGTATACGATATACACTGACGCGTCTCGCGTCAGTTTGGGCAGTGTTTTGATGCAGAAGGACAGGGTTATTGCCTACCTGTCACGACATTTCTATGCATTTCACAGTTAATCCCGACGATTCCGTGTTGATTCACGGTCATTTCCATGCATTTCACGGTCAATTCCCTTCAATTCACGGTCATTTTCATGCATTTCACGGTCAATTCACTTCACTTCATGGTCATTTCCATGCATTTCACGGTCAATTCCCTTCACTTCACTGTCATTTCTACTCATTTCACGGTCAATTCGCTTTACTTCACGATCATTTTTATGCATTTCATGATCATTCCCGGCGATTCCGTGTTGATTCACAGTCATTTCCATGCATTTCACGGTCAATTCCCTTCACTTCACAGTCATTTCCACGCATTTCACGGTCAATTCGCTTCACTTCACGGTCATTTTCATGCATTTCACGGTCATTCCCGACGATTTCGTGTTAATTCACGGCCATTTCCATGCATTTCATGGTCAATTCCCTTCACTTCACGGTCATTTCCATACATTTCACGGTCAATTCGCTTCACTTCATGGTCATTTCCATGCATTTCACGGTCATTCCCAGTGATTCCGTGTTGATTCAAGGTCATTTTCACGCATTTCACAGTCAATTCCCTTCATTTCACGGTTATTTCCACGCATTTCACAATAAATTCGCTTCACTGCACGGTCATTTCCATGCATTTCACGGTGATTCCCGGCGATTCCGTGTTGATTCACAGTCATTTCCATGCATTTCACGATCAATTCCCTTCACTTCACGGTCATTTCCACGCATTTCACAGTCAAGTCGCTTCATTTCACGGTCATTTCCATGCATTTCACAGTCATTCCCGGCGATTCTGTGTTGATTCACAGTCATTTCCATGCATTTCATAGTCAATTCCCTTCACTTCACGGTCATTTCCATGCATTTCACGGTCAATTCGCTGCACTTTACAGTCATTTCCATGCATTTCACGGTCAATCCCGACGATTCCGTTTGGATTCGTGGTCATTTCCATGCATCTCACGGTCAATTCCCTTCACTTCACGATCATTTCCACGCATTTCACAGTCAATTCGCTTCACTTCATGGCCATTTCCATGCATTTCACGGTCATTCCCGGCGATTCTGTGTTGATTCACGGTCATTTCCATGAATGAAGGGTAATGAAGGGAATTGACCGTGAAATGCATGGAATTGACCATGAAGTGAAGGGAATTGACCATGAAATGCATGGAATTGGCCGTGAAGTGAAGGGGAATCGCTGGGATTGACCGTGAAATGCATGGAATTGATCACGAAGTTAATGAAATGAATGAAATTGACCGTGAAATGATTGAAATTGGCCGTGAAGTGAATTAAATGGATTTTCGACCATCGACCTGATGGAATCTTAGAAAATAATCAGGTTGGATGGCTAAAGTAGCTTCTCCTACCCCAAAATCATCCAGTAAGTAATTTGGTTTAGAAGATATTCTTGTTAAATAAATAAAGAAAGAAATGAAAAAAAGCGAGAAAAAAAAATTTATATGCTTATATATACATATTTATATAAATATGTGTTAGAGAAAATTGTAGGTAGAAAAATGTTCTCCATGTAAAAAAATTTAAAATAAAAATAAATAAAATGCATAGATTATTGTTACGGTGGTCCATTTATAGCTACGGTTATAATCCGTAGCCATAGGGACTGCCAGTTGGGTATGGCCCCGCCGGACAGGCCAGCAACTAGCGCGGGAGCCACTAGTTCAGCGAGCCCACCCCGGATAGCCCTCTATGGCTACAGATTATGGTATCTATGGCTACGGTTATAATCCGTAGCCATAGGCCAGATCGTAGCATACGGCTTCATCATTCCGCTTTGAATATCCACCGTTGAAACCCTTTTAGGGGTAACAGAAGTTTTTCATCCAGGTCTTTGTGACCTTATGAATAAATTGGATGGAAAATAAATGTTATGGTGGGCCCTACAAAAGTTTCAACGGTGAAAATCAATTTTCCATTGCTCCTTGTGGTGTGGTCCAGTTGATCTTTGGATATGATTTTTTTTTTTTTTTTTTAAATAATAATGCTCCGAAATGATCTCGAAATATGGATGAACGTTGTGGATATAATAAATACATAACTGTGGGGCCATGTAACTTTGATATCTTTTGAACCGTTCGTACAACTTGGAGATCGATGAGCGTCAGCGCTCGTCTTCGAGCACCAGCTGATCCGCTTGAAGGAAAAAGCAGGGGCACTTTCGACCTTTGGCAAGTCGTCCGTACAGCTGGGGCTTATTCTGGTAAGGTAAAATGAGGTGGGCTTCAACGGGGTAAATGGGGGTAACAGAAGTTTTTCATCCAGGTCTTTGTGACCTTATGAATAAATTGGATGGAAAATAAATGTTATGGTGGGCCCTACAAAAGTTTCAACGGTGAAAATCAATTTTCCATTGCTCCTTGTGGTGTGGTCCAGTTGATCTTTGGATATGAATTTTTTTTTATATATATATATATAATAATGCTCCGAAATGATTTCGAAATATGGATGTACATTGTGGATATAATAAATACATAACTATGGGGCCATGTAACTTTGATATCTTTTGAACCGTTCGTACAACTTGGAGATCGATGAGCATCAGTGCTCGTCTTCGAGCACCAGCCGATCCGCTTGAAGGAAAAAGCAGGGGCACTTTCGACCTTTGGCAAGTCGTCCGTACAGCTGGGGCTTATTCTGGTAAGGTAAAATGAGATGGGCTTCAACGGGGTAAATGGGCCATAAATGGGTCCTACAGTGGTAAATTTCTGATAGCTGGGGGATACAATAGGTAGGCCCAGCATTTTTATGGTAGGGTGGACCCCAAAAATAAAAAATAAAAATAAAAAATTCCAATATTGGACATTTGTTTGTCTAATTTAGACCACTTATTCTTTTTCATTTACCATTCCTTTTGATTTCCGCAGTTTGACACCTAGGATCATTTAGTTGGTATGATTTTCAAGTTGTCACTGACTTATAATGGGCCTTATTTATCTGGATGGTTTCAATTGAGAAACATAAATGCCTGGCTACACGTATACACATGCATGGATTTTAATACCCTGTAAGCGTATGGAATGAATTGTTTCAAATTGTGCTTTCACATAATCGTACATATGCATGGATGTGAATAGCGGCCAAAAGCATATCAAATGAATCCCTTCAAACTGTATGTTTACTGATGCAACACTTCATCCTGTCTAATAATGTAAAAAACAGGTATAAGAGCGCAAGGAAATTCATAATGGAGTGAGAATTTGCCTGATATTCGTCCCTACCTAGAAAACAATGACAGCATAAGGCACTGTTTTGATGTACTTCAATTTGGGTGTACTGAATATTCCGTGCAAAGGTAAGCATCCATGTCTTTGTTGTGTTTAGTGCACCAAGGCCGAGTTAACTTCAGCCCTTGTTGCTGGTGAGGTAAGGAACAGCACCTGCCTGTTCTCATTCCAATTTAGGATAGATTTGGCTGCACAAATGGATTCAATTGCAAGCATTCAATTTAGTCAAGAGGAAACTACAATGATTAATAATGTTTCCTGGTGAGAGTAATAAAGACATAGCAATCAAATTGTTGCAAGTTTCTTTCATAAGTTGTACCTGATCCTCAATAGTAGCAAGGAAACTACATTTTGATTTTTTCTTTTTTTTTTCTTTTTAATTTTCACTTTAATAGACTAAGAACTGCATTTCGATCAGACCAGAATCCTCTACAGCACCTGCTGTATAGAGGGGATACAAGACCTGATCTATGGTGGGGCCTACCGTGCTGTGTATGCGACATCCGCTCCATCGATCAAGTTGTCCTTCCCTTTTAGGCTCCAGTAAAAAATCAGCCTGATCCACAACTCAGGTGGGCCACACCCCAGGGAATAATGGTAAGGGGACATCAACCATAGGTTAGTGTGCATGGCCTACCATAAATGTGTTTATTCCAACCAATTCACCTTTTCATTAGATGTGTCTCAACAAGATGAAGGGAAACTCCACAAACCATCCTGTCCACCAAAGCTCAGCTTGGCTGCACCTCGTGAGCTTTAGAGGTTTTAGGCATAATATACATTGTTCCCCACGATGTGACCCACCTGAATTTTGGACCTGGTTGATTTTTGAACTGTACATTGAACATGAGAGGTGTTCTTGATGGACATAGTGGATGTTAGACAGAAAACACAGTGGGCCACGAAGAACTCAGCTATCATGCTATACGTGGTGCATACAACAAGTGTTGTGGGGGATTCTGGTCCTCTTCAATAAGATAGCGCATCCAAACTCACACACAGATAGGGCTGGAAATCGAGCATACTCATCAAGTGACAAGGGTATAACCAAATGTAAGTAGATAGAATGAAAGGTCATCTTAAATGAAAGAATGATTTAACAAGAAACAAGGGAGAAGCAGATGATAAGAGAGTGACATTACATTGTAATAAGTTCTGCCATCTGGAGAGCCTACATAATTCTGCAATTATGCCTTCTTTTTTTTAATTTTTTTTTATTTTTAAAATAGTTATATGACATTTGTTAGATGGTAAAGAATGATAATTAGAAAACAAAACTAAATTGATGAGGAATTATAAGGACCAGATGCATAAGACCGCAAACTGTCCCCTAATGAGCAAGTTTATACATGGACAAATGATCCTGACCGTTGATATGAAAGAACTTAGAAAGGAATGATTGTCCCTAGTAAATCTCCTAGATGAAAATATTGGAACCATTGGATTAGCTGTTCATATACAAATTGTAAGGGGGTAATACGATAAAGGTAAAATAACATGCAGAAATCTGAAAGAATCATCAAGTCTCTAAAAATACTGACACTGGCATTGGTGCTCGTATCAAATGTTTTAGATTACTGAAATGTGGGGTTCTACAAGGTGGATCTGTCATGACGCTGTTCATATTCTGATGCATCAGGGCTCTATAATTCCTCAACAAAATTGCATCTTAATATTGAAGTTCTAGAGAAAAGAAACACAATCATAGCTTTGTCACCCCTGTTCTGGGATAAGAAACCTCAAGAATGAAATATTTCTAGCATTTACCTACTAGTTTCTCACCATTGATTTGGTTGTTGAAAGGATTCTTGGTTTGTGATGTAGAGCGGGTCGCAGACAGTTTCATGGCCAAGATGGATCAGAAAAGGCCCGGTCGACGACAGAAGTGATCCGGACCGTCGGACCTTAGATTGGGCATATCTCACAATCCGGAATGAGTTATCAGGCGTAAAATATATGATTTTGGGGTAGAACGAGCTACTTTAGCCAACCAATCCCGCTATGCCGGGTTGCGCAGCCCGGATTTGCGAAATACCCCTGGATCGACAGTCGTTTCCCTATTTTAATTTCGTTTTTACTATAAATAGTAAGTTTTAGTTTGATTATAACTCTACATCCGTCGGGCTTTAGGAGTTGCGTCCAACGTGAAAGGAGCTTAGAATAATTAGGAGAACAATTTGGTGAAGCCAAATAGGACACTTACTATTTTTGGCCGAAAACCTTGCGCACTAGTAGACATCACGACCGTCTATAAATAGTAAGTTTACTATTTATAGTAAGTCGCGGATTCTAGGAGTTTTAGTTGTAGTTTGATTTTAATTTTTTTTCATTGCTTGGTACCCCTATTTAAAGGGTTGTGAACTCGTTTTTATGGATTAATCAATTTCGAATTTATTAGAATTTATTTCTATTTTCTGCTTTCTTTCCTCGTGGATTCGAGAAGTCTCTGTGAGGAGTCCAGAGAAGCTCCGTGGATTCGGAGTAGTTATCCTCATCATGTTCATCCCTGCATCAGTTAAAGCAGTGTAATTTTCATATCAGAAAGTACACAAGAAATAGAAGTTAATAAACCTAATAAAAAAGATTACCAAAATTTGATAGGTTCTATTAGTGAACAGTAGGAACCTCCTTGGTGATACTAAGGCTATTCTTATGTGATTCGCTTTATATTTATGTTATCTTTCTGATCTTATTAAGGCATGTTTGGATGAAATCACTTTCTCATTAAAAAAAATGCTGTCCAGATAACTATTAATGTATGAAACAAAGCTCAATGCGATATTCCTGAGACCAGGATTTTATATATATATATATATAGAAAGGTGGGTGCACACCACCTGAAATTTGATTGAGACATGAAAGGCTTTACATCCATTCGGGCAGGCCTAACAAAAAGAAACCAAGCCACACCTATCATATAACCTATCCAAAACAGAACCTATACATAGACATGAGGAACACCAACATACTCATACACAATGAAAGCATATTTTCAAGTGAAGACACGAGCTTCTCCTTTATCAACACATCCTAATATTATATGAACCAAGATAAATGAAGCTCCTACAAGACACATGATTTAATACTAGCACACAACATGGAGATTATGAAAGAGTTCATAAAGTAATTCAATTAACAATAGATGCTAATCCACCAAGTATTTAAGAGTAAACAATAGAAAATAAAATCTGATTTAACTTAAATCACATGCCCGCAAGAAATCACATAAATCAGTTAAAACTAGGCCTAATGGAAGGATATAACTTCCAATTTAGTATAGGCACGTTCCACACTGAAGGGACAGATTTGTAAGTTTTATGTTTAGAATTAAGAAGGCAAAAATATGAAATTTGAAAAATTAAAGTTCATGAGAATTGAAGATTTTGGAATTTGGGTTTTTAGAAGTATGAGAAAATATGAAATTGAAGATCTAATGGAAGGGAAAAGAGGAAGATAAGAGAAGAAGAATAATACATTTCGAATAAGAGAAAGATGAATGCTGTACCTTGGGGAATCCACCACTAAAAAAGGTTCTACCCTGCCATAATTCAATTAGAAGAGAGAGTTTCTTACAAACCCTAAAACACAAGGAGGAAAATTTATTCATATAAGATAGCTTCTCTCATTTTTCTTTCCTCTCAATAACATCACTAGGGTTGGAACTCCACCCCCTTATGCTTTTATAATTAAAAAATTAGCATAATTACAAATATGCCACTCAAGTGAAATATCCCATCATCCAAAATAAGAAAACTAAAACACTTATTATCAATCTCAACCATCAAATAAATCCTAAAAATAACAAAAAATACCAAAAAAAACAATATCAGAGTCCAAGGGCCTGGATCTGAAAGATTTGTTAGCTCAATGACCCGATCGACAAGATCCAATAATTGGATCAACATGAAATAAAAATCTTATGACTAGGGGTGTACATCGAGTCGAACTGAGTCAAGTTGGCCTCGGCTCGGCCACTCGCTGACCTCAGCTCGAACTCAACTTGGCTCGGTCCTCGAGCCTGACTGGCCAGCTTAGCTTGATTCGATCAGCTTGTCGGGCCAGTTCGAGCCGAGTTCGTTTGTGCAGCATTTTCACAAACACCTTATTGCACGTTTAAAATCCCATTGTTTTAGTAAAACAACATAAATGGTTTTATAGGCATTTTATCAAACACCTTCTAAGCAACATAAAAATCAAGAAAAGAAGGGTTTGTTTCATTGATGTGTTAGAATGGCAGGGTACATATCCTACCTTTCTTCTACATATCCTGCCTTCCCTGACATCGTCCAGGCACCGCATGTTAGTTAGGGTACATATCCTGCCTTCCCTGCCATCGTCCATATCCTACCGTTCTTCTACAACCATCTCTTCCCTACCATCATCCATATCCTGCACATCATAACACAAGCATCTCTTCCCTGCCACACTCGTTGAGTCATTTCATCAAACACTTGGTGAGCAACATCAATATCAAAGTAACCGAGTCACCGAACTGGTTCGATCCGAGTTCGATTTGAGTTGGGTTTGATTTGTGTCAAGTCGAGGTTGGGCCAGCTCGAACTTGATCGAACTCATTTTCGAGCTTAAAAAATCAGCTCGAACTCAGCTTCAAACCAAGTCGAATCGAGCTTTTTTCAAGTCGAGTCGAGCGAGCTAACCTAGCTAGCTCGGTTCGTGTGCACCCCTACCTATGACTAAAATGGTCTCCTAAACAGCCCACGTGCATTATCCCAAAATAAGATCTTCTTGATGTATGTCCAATGCATGTGGGGTCTTTAAAATGGTGCGACAGGCCCCATCTGGAACTCGTCTCCCTTCCATAAAAAAAAGTTGCGCTGATGTGAGTGGTCGTCTCCGTCTCCGGTACAGCCGAGTAAGCCCTTTGATGTCCCCATTAATTTTCCTCAGTTGGAGAGATTTCACCTCTGGCGAAATAAAGCTGCAGTGATACTCGAAGAGATCCGGGTCTCATCACTGAAGCTCCACCTTTGTAATCAACGTATTGTCTGACTTTAGTCTGCCCTTCCACTTGATAAGGTGGTACTGGTAACCACCATGTCGTTTGAAAACCGCTTCTTCATATAAGATGACCTCTATCTCTTCTCTTCTCATAGGTATGGATGGTATAGATGATAAAGGTTGAGAAGAGGGATCAAGTAATGACCATGGGTTTTTGGACAGGTCAGGGGCATCATCATCAAAGTTCATATGAGGGTTAGGAGAAGGTCCATGAAACAGTACAAGATCTTCCAACTTAAATGTGAAACTTATACCCATGTTAGGTAGAAGATCTAACAAGTAAGCATTCGAACCCAGTCTTTTCAAGATTTTATATGGTCCAGCATTACGGGCTTGTAATTTTTTTATGGTACTCTGTGGAAACCTTTTTGGATGTATTTTAATCATGACTTCATCACCCATAACAAACTCTTTAAACCTATGGTGTGAGTCAGTAATCATTATGTATGTATCATTACTTATATTGATTCTTTTTCTAATCTACACATGCAAGTTATGCATATGTTTTGTAGATGCATGTGCAGACTCTAAAGGCCTATGGAACACAGACATGGGTATGCAATCTATAGGGGTCACAGGCTCATCTACTTGTCTTTTCGAATCCACTTCCTTCCCAAGACTCATTTGATCATGATGAAGGTTTGGTAGAGTCAATGCATGAATGTCCCGCGCAGGTGTAAGCTCATCCAGTATATATGTTCTCTAAAATAACAAAACTCGACTCCTCCAATACCGAACTCACTTCAGATGGTAACTCTATACTACCCTTAGGTGTAACCTTAGGTGGCATCTCCATAATAACCTTAGGTGTGTCCTCACTTGCTACATGGACATACAACGTCAAATTAATTTTAGTTTCTCTTTTAGACTCTTTAGCATTAGTTACAGGAAGAGACTCAAGCTGGAGTTTTGTCACACCTTCATGACCACGTTTCTTGACGTCCTCCTTTTCTGAGGTCCTTTTGGGCCGGAGAGGCTTCAAGACAATCCTTTCGCCTTCGTATAAAAAATGAACACGTATTCGAGCAATCGAATAATGTTGCGTCCCTGTCATACAACCAAGGCATGCCCAAAATGACGTGGCCTATATCCATAGGCAAAACATCACATCATAACCTGTCCATATAGGAACCAAATTAGATGGGAATGAGACAACACTGAGAAACTAGAATCGAAGATGCGTCAACCCATGAGACTCGATAGGGCTGAGAGTGAGAAATGACTAGCATACCTAAACGGCTTACGGTACTAGCAGAGACCACATTGATGCAACTATCACTATCAATGATCACCTGACAGTTTTTGCCACCACACTTGACATACGTATGGAAAATTGAAATCTCGTGCCAATCATCACTTTTTACAATCTGGCTTAAGGCATGGCTAATAATTGTGAGTGACACAATCTCAATTTGATCCCTGACTTGTGATTAGACACCTTCCTTAGTGTCGGAGTTCGTCTGAAGGTAGGCTTCAAGCTGATTGACATGAAGCAAATGGTCTTACACCAACCAAATCAAACAAATCTATCTTATCAATTATCCATAGCATAATCTATCTTATTAATTATCCCTAGCATAATCTATCTCTTACTCTCCTTAGCATAACCAAATCCTAATCTTATATTAGGAGTAGTACTAATTAATCCAGTAGCTGTAATCCTTAGCAATAATTCAAGTCTATGTTTATATGGATGAATCCTATTTCAATACAAACAGATCCTCGATTTTGAAAAGGTACTTTACAGTTACACCTTGTGATGAACTCTAAGTGGGCGTTTGGCGCATGGTATTAGATAGAATTAAGTGGGATAGAATTGCATTTGGTTCTATACAAATTCCATCCAGCATTTGGGAAGGATGGGAAAGATTGGGATTAGGTGAGATGGAATTTCATTTGGTCTCATGCGGGATTTTCGTGAATTTTGAAATCCACTACACATGTGGGCCCCACATTTGCATGTGTTTATCCATGCTATCCATCCATATACACCATTTATACGTGACATTCTCATTATATATGTGTACAAGTAACTGACATCCATTGTGAATTTGGTTAGTTGATTACAATTCCATGGACATGATTTTGCTTAATTAAGTGTTTTTCATGTAGAAAGATTTTTATCCCAAAGGATTGGATGGCAATAATACTAAGATATTTCCATACATGTAATCAGCAATAATGGTGTTAATCACATCTAATACAATACAATATCATTTAACTCCACGGACCAAACAAGCCCTGCGTGTTTCCTTTTTGTTTATTTTTAAATATGAAAGTCGTCTTCTACGAAAGACCAGGTGCAACACATTTTCAATGAATGAATTCTACCCTTGATAATTGCATGATCACCTCAAATCTCAAATAGCTTAAGAGTGGCTGAATAGGCAGCAGCAATCTCCTCATATACGATCGAGTTCGATATATCCGCCTATCTCGAAGCTTGGGTTTCGGTCGGAATTATTCGGTACAATTGGTTTTGGCAGACCCGCACATTTCACACGTGACCGAATACTGAAAGTGAGAGAGGGAGCAACAGGGTCCAAATAACTCAGTGACGTCAACACACCGTGAAGCAATCCGCTTCTGCGTTCCAGTAGCATGATGGGAATGGTCTGTAACCTGGGTTACACGAATCCCCTGTAACCTTAAGCTCTGTGGGGGCCTACGGTAGTTTCTGTTTTATATCCTATCCGTCCCAAGTCGCAGATAGAAAACTCGAGTGGGCCAAACTGCGCAAAACAGTGCGGACGTAAACAGAGTAGCATGCGCCGTCAATTCTATGCAATGTTATACTATCGACGATGATTGCTATTGTTCCTCCTACGGGCCACCAGTAATGAACCGTGCGATCAAAAGTAAAAATGTCTGCAATATGTTTGTTGATATGCCGAAGAGTGGAGATCATCATCAACCGGTGAAGCGAGCAGAAGCGTCTTCAACCGCTGCCCGGCATTATGCTAATGATTCCGACGAGGGCGAATCGAACGTTGACAGGATTAATTAAGGTTAATCCGGCCAGCAACTGTTCGTTGAAAAGCTTGACAGAAACCACATACCTTGTTCCTGTCTTTGACTTTGTCGCAGTGCGATAGATTGGAAGAACAGTTAACATGGACATGGAAACACAAGCGGATCCAAGAACATTCACCTGCTTTGTTGCCACTCATATTAGGATGGTGTTTTTACTCAAGAGGCAATTACATTCATCAGACCGGTGGTTGCCAATTACAATCAGGTTTGCAGTGTTTTAGATTGTTGATGATAATTTCTCGGCACCATGAAACCCAATTTATAGAAAATTCCAACGCTACTTTTTCATTTTCCATTGACTGTATTTAAAGACCCTGGTCGCAATGCAAACAGGTTGAGCCATACCATTGTTGGACCCTTCCAACCTTTCTCTGGTGAACCATGCACCTCGGGCGAGCCTTCATAGCATTTCTCTGTCTATACCCTCTTCAATATTAAAAAATTTCCTATCTGTAGGCTATTTTGATGATGCATATACCTGAAGGTATTCTAACTCTGCGGCATGATGTGGAGATCCAATGGATGAATCTGGTGCTCATCTGCACTACTATGATGGACAATGACCCAATAGCCATATGCTGAGAGGATGACTCTTGACCCCTAATTTGTGAAGTCGAATGTGAAGCAATAAAATAATTCATTTTCCTCGATGATCGAAGTTGGTTCGGAGATACTGATAGTCATATATACCATTTTAGCTCACAGATTATGGAATGTGATCCATAAAATAAAAGAATCAAGAAGGTGGACAGTCCTAATGATACCATAGATGTCTGCATGACACGTGCTGGATACTAGGTTTAAAGTATGGTCCAAAACCTGTACATGTCCCCCAATGCATTCTGGTATCACACATGAACGTGTCTTGGCACCATATCGCCCAAAACAGCCCAATAGGGGAGCGATATAGGCGATATCAGTGGTGAATGATAATTTACGTATCACAACCATTTCAAGCCTAGGCTGGATTAGCCTGAGTCATGTTATGGGGAAATACATAACATCATGTTATGGGGAAATACATAACACCTTTCAGTACTGGTTTGGTAGCACAAGCAACAAACAAACTTAGGTTACAAACAAACAAACAAACTTAATTTACATATCACTGCCATTTCAAACCTTGTCCCTTGATCAGCCCCAATTGTGATATTCGCAAAATAAGATGCAGAACACCTTTCAGCAAGATTTCCCAATGACCACCATGGCTAAGTAGCCTGCGACATTCAACTTCTATTGGATAGTTTGAAGCCAAAGACAACTGAATTCTAGTGCTCTTTCATGTGCTGAGAAGCCAAAGCTGCTTCCTCTTGACTGGAGGAGGAAGCTGGAGAAGGGTTCTCTTCATCAAGCTGAGCAGAGTTTCTTTTGAGGATGCCTCCGTGAGTAAGCAAAACCCACAAATGTGTGATGAATTCTCCACCGTTGGCTAGACTTTCAGCATGGGCCATTTCATTATCTGATGGAGCAAGGAACAATATCATCTCCGCCCAAAAATCTGCCAATACGTTCCATTTTGGCCCTTCATCTGGTAGCAGTGACAATAGTTGTTTCCCAAGTTTGATGCCTTTTTCTACTATAGTTTCGCCGTTCACCATTTCCTTCAACTTCTTATGCACCTCAGTCTGGGATTTTCTGCATTTTTTGAGTAATTTTCTTGTGTCTGATATTGTTGCATCAAATAATATTTCAGTAGCATCAGGAGGATCAGGCAACAACGATGGAGCGAAAGCTACCAGGTAGGCACAATATCCAGATATGCTGGTGGCGACAGCATGATCTGGTTCTAACTTACCTGAATCCTTTTCCTTTTTCTTGCACTCGGCATCGTGCTCCATGACACAAAAGGAGGTAGCAACGTGCCAAACGAAGATGGTGTATGTGTTTGAATCGAAGTTGCATGCCCAAGAGAGCTCTGCTTCTACCTCGTTTTTCCGCAAAGAAGACACCCCATTTGTCAATCGACGGCCATTATCTAGCAATGTATCAATAACAGCTTTCTTCACATCCATAGACAGTTCTACAGAGTCACTGGCTTTCTGCCCTTTCCTACGCTTATCTATAAAAGCATGACACAGAAAGCAGCATCGTGTAGGACGGTAATTGAAAGAAGAAAGAAGAAAGTACTGCCCCATTTTTCTCCAGGGTTTCGATCTCATAAACGGAGGATGGCAAACGAACCCCAGCACTCCCTCCCACTTACTGTGTTGCAAGAAGCGCTTCCGGACATATTGGCAGAGCAACCATACCTTGGTCCAATCTGAAAAGGCAACACTGAAGAATTGCAAAATCTGCATTATGACAAATACACCTATCACTACACAGGTGCCCAAAACATGTGTACGGGTGGGTTCATCTAGGGAAGGTTTTTCACAGAAGTAGCTGAACCAGTTGTTGCCTTCCATGTAACAACCATTCAACCACCGATCGTCAATGTTGCATACTCTTATGTCACGAAAGCCTTTCGGGTGTGGTGCATAACTCATAAGAGGTATTGCAATCCAAATACTAGCTCCCAACATAAGGATTTCTGTGATCACATGGAATACAGTCGTACTGAAGAATGTCCTCCTATCGCTAAAGATTACAGGGAACATGGAGTAGAAGTAATCGTAAAGGAATGATAGCTCTACTTTGATGACTTGAAAGGCTCTGTCGTGATCATTATTTGAGAGGAGCCCATAGCGTACAAAGTTCCAAGTCTTCAGAAGATGAGATTCGTGCAAAGGGTATCTCCTGAATCGACGCACGAGCATCTTGAACAAGGCAAATGAGAGGCACATATTTTTCAAATGCCCACCTCTATTGGAGAGAAGTGGCATGTTTTGGCAGTCCCATATATTCTCTATGGTGACAATTCCACAATTGATGTGATCCATTTTCCATTGCTCATTGCTTACCACTTCTGCTTTCTCTTCTCCCATGACCAAATAGTTGTATCCTTTCATGTGGACGGGATCTGTCTCGCTGCTTATATCTTGTTCACGTCTCATGAAGTCAGCAAGCAGTTTAGTTCTCCTTCTTAACACAATCGATGGCGAGTACCTAGAGTTCATGAGTATCAGTCTAGCGCCAAACTTGATGGCAGTAAGTACCAGAATCGCTAGAAGCGGGCATTCGAACACTTTCTCATCATGATGCAGAGAATACAACCAACAAGCCAAATAGAGGAGAATGACTTCCTGCAAGGCGTGTGACTTTCTTTGCTGGTTATCTTGGTTGCTGTAGAGCGTGGAGTTGGCAGTTCCGTAAATGAGGAGGAAAAGCATGGCCCAGATTGCATACATCTCATTAAGGTACG
The DNA here is from genome assembly GCF_029962835.1 of Magnolia sinica. Classification (NCBI taxonomy): domain Eukaryota; kingdom Viridiplantae; phylum Streptophyta; class Magnoliopsida; order Magnoliales; family Magnoliaceae; genus Magnolia; species Magnolia sinica. The sequence goes on from NC_080584.1 coordinate 53,898,978, forward strand.
GTGGTGATTGCATCAGACCAAGGGTGTGTGATATGATGTAGAAGGGCAGAAAGTAGGCTGCCCATAGGGCCCCTTTGAGAAACTTGTTGCGACAAAGACGCTTGTATGAGCCAAAGAAGATGATGATGGCGAGGAGCAAAAGACTGGAGATGACAAGTACCACCACATATGCAGGTCTGTCATAATCACCCTTAAGGAGACGTCCCACATAACCGAATAAAAATACAGAGCCTGCTTGACCTTTAAGGATGCAAACATCGACGGACTTATTGACGCGATAAAAATCGAATGTTGACTGTTCCATGCATTCCTTCTTCGTTCACTCTCTCTGGCCCATCTATCACACGGCACACACCTTAGAGAAATCAATAGGCACTTTACTTTTGCTTTGAGAAACCCCTCCACGTGATGGTCCAGACCGTTCATTTGATAGATTCCAACAGAGATGAGCCACAATGGAAAATGTAAATGATTAGGGATGCTCACCATTCATAAGAAAGTGAGTTTGGAACAACAATGTAAGAACAAAGTGTTTCATGTTGCGGATCGCTGATGAGTAACATCTTCTTTCGGGAGGCCCATCTAATCCTTAACCTTTCGCATGAACAATCTCAATCATCACGTGGTGCTGCAGACGATTTCAACCAACATGTGCAAGAGCCTACTTCTCATCGTTATCTGGTGAGTAATTAGAACCTCAAATTAGAAGATCTTACATATCTATGTTTAAATATTTTACAGGCAATTGATCGAAGGACCTCTTGTCTCGGAAACTCTTGGAAGCCTTCTCATCTGTGGTGTTGAGAGAATCTATGTAACGATGTATGATTCTGACCGTGTGCTATGTAACTATGTGTAAGTCAAACTAGGTGAGCGTGTCCTTGTGTATAGTAAGAGGTATCTCTATGCAAAGAATCCAGTCCAATTCGGTTGGACCGTTCAACTACTTTGGTAAGTGGTGAATAATTAATCTTGTTACTATGAAGAAATGACAATTAATAAATAAAGGGAAGGAAAAGGGTCACAGCTCAGGCAGGCCTATCATTTGAAAACTATCCAATCCACCAGGTGCCTCACCCCATAATACGCTCAAGGCCCAAAAATTAAGCCCCATCTATGATTCAGGTGGACCACATGATTGAAAAGAGTATACAAGGCCATCCAAACTATAACCCTTGGTGTGGCCCACCTAAATCACAGATGGGCCTTATTTTTGGGCTCCTGGCCTATATTTTGTTTTGGCATCTAATGGTTGGAATGGAGTTCATATATCCTTCATGTTGGGCCCTGTAAAAATTAAGGGCCAGCGTCTCTGTCAACTGTTTCCATTGCTGTGGCTCCCTTGAATCACAGGGCAGCCTCATTTTTTGGCCTTGGATTACATATCTAATCACCGAAAATGGATCTCAGATACACATCACGGTGGTCCTCTAATGCGGTGGTCCTAGTAAAAAAAAAAAAGAAAAAGGGTGGGCATCCCCTAAAATTCCCTTTTTTGGACTCCAAATGCATTGCGTAGCACAAGACCCCAGTTGCTGTATCGTGTGATTCTGGAAAAGCTCTGTAGGCCCACCATGATGTACATGTTTTGTCCACGCTATCCATCCATTTTTCCGGCTCATTTCAGGGCATGAGCCCAAAATTTGGTAGGTTCAAGTCTAAGGTGGACCACACCACACAAAACAATGTTAATTGAATGCCACCTCTAAAAACTTCCTAGGGCCCAATGTAATGTTTATTTCCCATCCAACTTGTTAATTAGGTCACACATGCCATGATGAAGGGAAAATACAAATATCAGCTCGATTCAAAACTTTTGTAACGCCCAAGAAGTTTTTAATGTGGGTGTTCTATCACCATTGTTCCTATGGTGTGGTCCACCTAAGATTTGGATCTGCCTCAATTTTGGATTTATGCCCTCATCTAAGCTAGCAAAATGGATGGCATGGATAAAGTGCAAACATCATGGTAGGGCCCACAATGCTTTTCTAGCAGCGGACAAAACCAACATGGGCGAACAATCGAGGTGGGCCACACTAACGAAAACAGTTGGAAAAGAAACATCTAACCTTTTTTACATAGGGCCCACTGCCATGCTTTTATGAAATCCACTTCAATCAAAAGATGCCATACCAAAATATAAGCCTGAGCCCAAAAGTAAGGCCCATATGTGATTCAGGTGTACCACCCTAAGTGTTAGGGTGTGGAGGGTGAGACTTGCCCTGTATACACTTTCAAATCATGTGGTCCACTTGAATCACATACGAGGCTGACTTTTGGGAATTGGATGTAACATGGGTAGATTTCATACAATCACCATGGTAATGCCTACTTGTGCCATCGACTTTTTTTCTTTTCCTTCTCTTCTTTTATTTTTTAACCCTCATTTATTATCAGTAATTATATTAATTATTCACCACTTAGAAAAGTGGTTGTACAGTCAGATGTGAGAGAGAATCAAGTTCAACCAATTGGACTACACCTAAAGTTCAACCAGTCGGACTACACGTAAGGTCCAACTAACTTATATTTCATTAGTATGAATCAATGCTAATAAATGCTAAACGAGAATGATTTATAGATATGACGATAAGAAATAAGTGAACGCATTAGTCTCGCACCTTGATTTTTAATGGGTCTAATCTGATAGTTATGTGAAATTCACTCTGGTCATTACATTTATCATCCCACGTTTAACCCATAGTAAAAACTAAATAAATAAATTTGGCTGATTTATGATTCAAGTGGTCTACACCACATTTGACCCATAGTAAAAAATAAATAAATAAATTTGGATAATTTATGAATCGAGTGGCCTACACCAACGGAAACAGTTGGAGAGACATACATCTTTAATTTTTTTTACAGGGCCCACCATAGTTGTAATGACCTCGGGTTTTGTAAACCTTCATGTACGCTTGTATGTGCACAATTGCATTCATCCAAGCATATATATATATATATATATATATATATATATATATATATATGCAAGTTCTAACTATGGAAATGTGTAATTGATCTGTTTAGTATTAACCACTTATTGATAGTTTGTGTGTGTGTGCGTGTCTATATATATATATATATATATATATATATATATATATATATATATATATATATATATATATATATATATATATATATATATATGTTGTAGGGAAAATAAGCCGACCAATAATAAAGAGTTAGGTCGGAACCTTGCGCACTTCGCCATATCGGACATGATTGTAGGTTCGACCGGTTACTCAAAATCCGAGTAAGAAGTAAGGTCGAGCTCGGCATCTCGTCGTCAGGTCAGAACATCTACTGACCTGCCCAACACCTAAAAAGAGCTCAACCACTCGCTGAGGTCGGTACAACTCGGTACAACTCCAGGTCAGCACGACTCCAAGTCGCCACCATCCACTTTTAATACTAACTTGATCCCAAGCGCTTCTATCCGAGATCTCGACCGGAGATATAGGAGTTCACCTGAGATACGGATCTTCCCGAGATCCTAACTGAGAATCTAGGAAGATCCTCGCGATATACACGAGATCCGAATCCTACTAGAACTCATCCCTACTAAATAGGGAGATGATCTCTCCTATGCTGCCGCCTCTCCTCATCCATAAATAGGAGTGGCCCCAATGGTGAAAGGTAGGCACAATCTCTAGCCCTAAACCATCACTACTCGACGAGACCCAAGTTTTTGACTTTGGCATCGGAGGGTCCCCTGCACTAGCCAGGGTCTTCCTTGTTCATTCTTTGTACAAGTACACGAAGGTCTAGAGAGGGCTAACCAGATTTCTGCATCAACAATATATATATATATATATATATATATATATATATATTCGCCCTCACCATTTTTACTCATAAGACCTCCCGTTGAATGAAAAACAATCTCAAATCTAATCATTGATCATATACTGAACCTACTTGATCGTGACCTTTAACTCGTGTATCAAAACCACTCTATTAGAACTTTTATTACATAAAAAATATGACTAATTGAGATTTTTCATTTGTACACTAAATCAGTCCATTTTAAACCATAAAATCTTGAATCATAACAACTTATAACTAGTAAAATTAAAGACCAATCCATCTCCATTTGATCCATAATTTCCATGGAAGACATGCATCATTAATAATCATTGAACTCATCATTTAGATCCGCACCGTGAGCCATGGGATAACATGCCTAAACTGTTCAAAAATGATCCAACCACGAAGATGAATCAATTCCAGTATTCCCATAAGAAGTGAACGTCCTCCAATTCCATCATATATTTTAAGTCACTCATGCATCAATCTCCATACCTATTTGTATATTTATCCATTCATCAAACCAACCATATAGATACCTAATTAGCCTTAGATCTAGCAATTTAAAGCCCTCCACGTCATCATTGAACTATTCCATTGTAGTGAATTTTTCCTAAGATGATCTAAAGCACATGTAAACTTGTCCATCTACAAATCTAAACATCTATTCCAATCTTAATTCACAAATTACTAACATTTTCTCACCATTAAAATCTAATTTTAATGCCTTTAAACACATTATTAACCATCGAAGGATTTTCACAATATACATGTTTATACCCTACATCATTCTTTAAAAAACCTATTTGTATAAGTCTGATCATGATGAGAATATAACTAATGATTACTTGACCTAGCTGAACTGCACATCCTTAACCTCTCCACTTTGTTTAGGAGATCTGACCATCTATCAATACTTTTCATTAAATCTGCTTGATGGCCCACCCAAACATCAAATGATGACCACCAACAATATCCAATTATTAATCCAAACGAATCTACCAAATCACCTTCTGCATCGGGCCATGTTTAGGCCAATTTTCAGACCCCCCTAGATCCTTTTGGAAGAATCATATAACTAGATTCCGTAGTTTTCAGAAACCTACTTCCCTTTGCCCTTTGTTGATCAAATTATGGAAAGGTTAGCAGGTCACTCCTACTATTGCTTCCTAAATGGGTACTCAGGCTACAATTAGATAGAGATAACCCCTAAAGACCAAGAAAATATTACATTTACATGTCCCTTTGACATTTTCTCTTACTGAAGAATGCCATTCGGATTATGTAATGCCCCCTCCACATTTCAGTGATGCCTACTAAGTATTTTTTCTGACATGGTGGGGCAATTTTTAGAGATTTTTCATGAGTGATTTCTCCATCTTTGTTCGTTCTTTTAGTGAGTACCTAGAGCACTTAAAGTTGGCGTTGAAAAGATGTGAGGAAAAGATCCTCATGCTGAATTGGAAAAAATGCCACTTTATGGTTTAAAAAGGAATAATCCTTGGACACATCATATCATCTAATGGAATCGAGGTGGATAAAACCAAGATTGGTTTAATCTCCGACTTATCACAACCCAATAGGATACATGACGTGTGATCCTTCATAGGACACACCGGGTTTTACCGAAGGTTCATAAAAGACTTTATCCTTATCTTTTGTCCTTTATGTAATATTCATCAAAAGGAAATTCCTTTTGAATGGAACGAGGAATGCCAAAAATCTTTCACCAAGCTCAAATGCATGTTGATAGGCAGCCCATTGTGAAACCACCCGATTTGAGTGTCCCTTTCGAAATCATGTGTGATGTAAGCGATTGGGGCGGTGTTAAGCCAGAGAAAATAGAAGAAGTATCATGTTATCTATTATGAAAGTAGAACTCTAAACCTACCTCGGTGGACTACTCCACTACAGAAAAGGAACTCTTAGCCATAGTGTTCTCCTTAGACAAGTTTAAGTCATACTTGATCGGATCCATGACAATTATCTTTATTGACCATGCGATGCTGAAGTATCTTCTTTCTAAGAAGGATGCTAAGCCCCATTTGCTACGATAGATCCTTTTACTTCAAGAGTTTGATTTAGAAATCCAAGATAAGAAAGGAGTAGAAAACATAGTAGCTGACAATCTCTCTCAGCTTGTTCTATCTGACTCCATAAAGACGACACCCATCAATGACATGTTTCATGATGAACAACTTTTTAAAGTCTCCCAATTACCTTTATACGCTGACATTGCCAATTATCTCGCTACAGGTACGATTCCCGATCACGAGCAACACAGTGTTATCTCCTTTGTCCTGCATATGTGTGTGGTGAACTTTTCGGCTAAAAAGACCACCATAAAAAATCTACAGTGTGACTTTTATTAGCCCACTATGTTCAAGGACACTAACGAATTTTGCAAAGTGTGCGAGAGATGTCAAAAATTGGGAGGAATATCCTATCGAAATATGATATCGTTGAATTCCATTTTAATCATTTAAGCATTTGATTACTGAGACATTGATTTCATGTGACCAGTTCCTCCATTGTTTGGAAATCTATATATTCTCCTTGCCATCTGCTATGTTTTCAAATGAGTTGAGGCAATTCAATGCTATAATAATAATAATTATTGAACAGTCAGTAAGTTTTTAAAAGAAAACATCTTATCTAGGTTTGAAACGCCTCGAACCATCAATAGTGACAGAGGATCTCATTTTTGTAATAAACTATTTGAAACATTAATGAAGAAATATTGTATTACGCACAAAGTGAGTACCCCCTATGAACCACTGATGAGCAGTCAAGTTAAAATATCGAATAGGGAGATTAAACAAATAATGAAAAAAATGGTAAGCTCGGATTGTAAAGCCTGTATCCTAGACCGTACCGTTCCTTAGACTTCCGCGATCCTCCCTGTTGAATTTTGGCGATTCGAGATCTGTAGTAGGCATTTGCGCGCAACCCTAAGTTGCATCCCGTATATTCGAGTTGGCTCAACCTGAAACTTATACCTTGCGACCATGCCGTCACCACGGTTTTAACAACGTAACTCAAGCGCCGATGTGAGAAAAACGCTGCGCGTTGTGAATCCCGAGAGAATCTCTACCCAAACATCACATCAATCAATCAAAGTACAACCCATCACAACCCATGCCTGTCCCATCCCTTTCTTATCAATAAAGACAAGCAACTCATACCCCATGCCACCTCAACTCCCAAAAGTCAACTAAGACCCATACCTCTCATCACATCTCTCCTTATACAACTATTCTCCCATCTTTCACTCCATCCCATCTCATTTTCTCCACCATTTTCCAAGCTTCCATGAGAGAAAAGTTCTAAGGAGAATGAGCCAAGAGAGGACCCATCTTCCTACCACCCAATCTCACCATCCAACCATCCATACTTCATCATCCACCCTTAAAGAGAGAGGTTAGGAGCTTAGCATTCTAAGGAGCTAAGGAGCAAAATCAGTGGGTATTCTTTAGGTAGATTCATTCATTTTCTTACATAGGGCAAGTGGGACCCACCAATCAATGGTGAGGATCCCATTTTGGTCCCTAGGTATGGCCAATGGCCCACCTTGATCGCATGCATGTATTATAATGCAAGAGGGGCCCCTCCCACAACCATTGTCTCTCTCTCTCTCTCCCTCTCTCCATTTTTCCTTGTATGATGGCCCACCCGTGATGATCATGGATCTTATCCATGCTATCCCATTATGGGACGCCCTTACTGCCCAAAATGGGGCCCATATATATTGCAGTCCACCTTGGCAACTACCCTGCTGTCCATTTTGGATAGGCCTGGATGCAGGGAAAATACAAATGTTAGCTTGATTCGAGTAGGGTGGCCCACCTACGTGGACCCCACCTTGACTCACGTGTATTGTATCTACACCGTCCGTGTGGTGGGGCCATTGCAGGAGTGGGCCCCGGTCTACTGTGGCCCAGCAGCTATTGCTGGCAAAGTCCAGCCGACCAGCAGGCTTAGATGCAAGAAAACAGAAATATCAGGTTGATCCAAACAGGTGGGCCATACCACGTGGACCCACCTGATGCAGTGTTTCAGACTGGACGTGGACCCCACATGATGAAAGTGTTATATCCACCATCATCCAGCAAGGATGGTGGAATCACCATGGTGTACGTGTTATATTCACTCCGTCCGTCCATGTGACCCCCTCATGATGTATGTATTAAATCCACACTGTCTATCCAATTTCCCAGCTCATTTTAGCCCTTGTGCTGAAAAAATGAAGCCAATCCGGATCTCTGGCGGGACACATCATAGAAAATAGTGATATTTACTGTTTGAATATGTTAGGGCCCACTGTAATGTTTCTGCACGTTAAAACATATTGATTATTGGGCTCATTGGACCCGTCACGAGCTGGAGAACCCAACAGATGGACTTTATCGTCCCGATGTGGGCCCCACCTATGAAAAAACTTTGAAAAAAACACAATAGCTCTGGACGCTATTGCTGCTAGTGTCTAAAGGATGTTGTAGCAAGTAGCATCCTGCTGCTTGGAACGGGCAGGGTCAGTGGGCCCCACCACAGGCCCCACCATGATGCGTGTTGAACATCAACACCGTCCATTTGATGGGTCCCCTTTAATTATTAGGATATCCCAAGAATCAGCTGTACACAGAACTCAGGTGGTCCACACTATCTAAAATCATGTGAAGTCATGCTAAAACATATAAAAGCACTTGCTGGTGCCCACATGAAATTTGGATGCATCTGAAACTTGGTCTGACCCCTTAACCTAGTGGGGCACACTTATTGGATGGGCCGGATTTGTGAACCATGGCTTGGTGAGCTCAACAAATGATTATGAATGCTTTAATGGAGGGTAATCTCTCAACTGTGTGCATGGTGCGGCCCACACAAGCCACAGATTGACTTGATTTTAAGTCCCAGGCCCCACCATGATGTGTGTATTATACTCATACTGTTCAACTATTTTTCCAGGGCCGTGGGCCCCATTGCATTGTATGGCCCACCATGATGTATGTGTTATGTACACACTGTTTACCTAATTATTTTGGGCTATGGGCTGCCCCATAAGGCCCACTATGATATATGTGTTACACACTTTCTACCCATTGTTCCTAGGCCATAGGCTGTCTCATGTGGCCCATTGTGATGTATATTAGGCTCGTGTGAGAGGCCTACTGTTGTATAGGAGGCCTACTATGTATATGTGGGGCCCATTGTTGTGTGAGAGGCCCACTTGTTGTATATGAGGCCTGTGTTTGAGGTTCGATGAATGTACACGCCGCCTAAGTGATGAGGATCATTGTGATGTATTTGAGGCCCAAGTGGTATGGCCCAATGTGATGTATTTATGGCCCATTGATGAGGCCTAATCGGATGTGTATGAGGCCTATATGTGAGGCCCAATCTGATGTGTATGAGGCCCTTGTAATGAGGCCCGATGTAATGTATATGTGGCCCATGAGTGAGGCCTGACGTGTTGTATATGAGGCCCGATATGTTGTATATGAGGCCCATGTGATGCGGCACACTTGATGTATATGAGGCCCATTGTTGCGACCCATCTTGATGTATAAGAGGCCTATTGTTATGGCTCATTGCGATGTATATGAGGCCCTGAGATGTGGCCCATTGTGATGTGTATTAGGCCCATGAGATGCGGCCCATTGCGATATGTAAGGCCCATGTAATATGGCCCATTGTGATGTATATTGGGCTCTTATGTGAGGCTCATTTTGTAGTATGTGAGGCCCTTATGTGAGGCCATGGGCCCCACTATATGTTTGACCCCATGAGGACCACTCCTTGGGAGCAATGTTGGTTGAATGTCCACATTGATGGCAATGATGGTTAAAGGTCTACATCGTGACCTACCCTTAGGCCTTATTAGGCCCATTTTTGATATGAGTAAGTTGTTTAGGCCCATCCTTGATATGAGGATAGTACATCATCATCATATAACATGCTTAGTATAACTCCACGATCCATGCCATGCACATCATATGTATGCTTGATATGAGGAGTGATTGATCATAGCACATGCCATTGGGCGGATTATTATGGGACTCTATGAGAGACGGAGTTGCCCCAAATAAGCGCGCAGTATGTGTAGGTTTGATGCATGACTGGATGGTATGACTCATGCATCTCGCATTTTGGGATATGATTACTGTACACCCTAGCGATATCAGGGCCGTATCCTCCACAAGTATATCGTGGATGGCTAGATGGGACACCGAAAATCGTTTTCTACATGGGGTGCTATAGATGTCCCTGGGTGAAAGTCCCTAAACCTTCGTAGCCAGAGAATGCTCCAACGTCTAGACCGAGTGGATACATGAGCGCCCGAGTACTGAATACCAATAGGCCATGTCTCCCACTGTGTCATGGTCGGTTAGAAGGGGATGTGGCCTTATTTACCCTCACTGTGGCCTTATTTACCCAAGTAAGGGGGCTGTAAGATAGGATGAGTTTGACCAGCTCGCAAATGGGTCCGCTATTAACGAGCCGGGTAGGCATTGGTATATTGCTAGCAGGCAGATAGTGTGGTCTCTTCCGCTTGCTGCGCTGTGCTGGTAGGGAGGTGACAGTTAGTGTGGAGTGTACTAGACCCCGATGATGATCCCAGAGATGTATAGTATTGATATGTGGAGTTATTGAGTAGGAGTTGCATACTCATTCATTTATTCATTCACTATCTACTCGGGTTGGTGGTTCACAATTAATTGTTGTGTACTTTCGCAATGGCTAGGATTTCGGTTGGGGCGCGTGACCAACCTGAGATCAAGAGTTTACCACATTGAGTCTAGCTATCCAAATTTACTTATGGGACTGATTTAGATAGAAGTCCCTTATGATGGACCCCATAGCTTGCGATACTATATACTATCATCCCGACTTCACACTCCATCTTGGTCATTTCATTCTCATCGCATATTACATTGCATCCTCAGCACATAACATTTGGTTTATGATGCTTTTGTATTGCATAGCCTGATTAAGGTTAATGGTATTATAGACTTACTAGTATGTTTTCGCATTGCTTTGATATGCATACTTGGCACTTACCTTGCGCATACACTTACACCACCTTCTAAGCTTTCTATAAGCTTATGCATAATAGATGCGTGAAGGTGGCATTAGGTCACAGTAGCGTTAAGCTTAGTGTGTGCAACTGTCTTATGGAGCTTTGATTTTTGATATATGTATTTCCCTTTCAGTATTGTATTCAACTGTTTATATTAGTGGATATGTGATGATGATGTTGCCTTTGTGATTTGGGTAAACTTATGGTTATGCTTCTTACAAGATAAATGTACGTTGAAAAATCTTCCTTGTAGGATATCAGGATTAAAATCTGGTGTATGGACGCTGAGAGTTGAGAATGGGGTATTATGGAGGCTGTCGGTGCCGGATTCGATGATCGAAAATTTTGTGAGCCCGATTTCTGAGTTTAGAGTGTGACACGGATCGCAAGGATTGGTCACTTCGACTAATAGATGCACTATGGACTTACCATATGACTTATAAAACACCTATTGATATGCCGCCTTACAAACTTGTCTATGGGAAGACTTGCCATTTGCTGTGGAATTAGAACATAAGGCCTATTGGGCTATAAAAACTTTCAATTTTAATCTTAAAAAAGTTAGCTTACTATGCAAATTTTAATTGAATGAACTTTGAGAAATCCAGAATGAGGCTTATAAGAACATCCTTCGAAATTTTTTTCAAACCACATCAGAAAGTTCTTCTGTATAATTCGAGAATTCATTTTTTATTTTTTTTGAAAAATTGAGATATCGATGGACCAACTATTTTTTAGTCAAAATAGTTCATCCTAATGGGGTTGTTGAGATAGAAAATCCAGAGAATGGTAACATTTTTAAAGTAAACGGTCATGCTTTTAGCAATTTGCTGATAACTTTGATTCAGAGGATATGTCCATCCCTCTGAAAGATCCTGTCTACCAGGAATGATCTTACAGTCTAACGGAGGTCCGTCTCACTCTTTACTCCTTTCTTAGGTTAGGTTATAGTAGTATAGGTTTTATTTTGTCAGGTGACCTGGAAACCCCTTTAGTTAATGGATAATTTAGGCAAATTCCTTTGATCCTTCTTACGTCTCTCTCTACTCACTCCTCTTTTATTTTCATTTTCTTATGTTATGATGCATTGTATATCTTTTTACATTAAGGACAATATAGATTTTAGATTGGGGGTGAGATTCAATGAAATTATCAATTTTTTCTTGGCTTTTGAGATTTTTTTTTTTTTAAATTTCAATTGTCAATTTCAAAACTCATTTGAAGACTAATTTATTATGTACCTGAGTGTAAGTATAGGATGATGTGATACAAAGTAAATTTTAGAAAGTCTATAATATAGTTGATTAGTAGATTTTTTTATAACAAGCTCCTTTAATAAATTGATTGATAGGAAGTTTTAAACATTGATTGAGTTTAGTTTACAATTGACATTTGACTCATATTCCTTAAAGACAACTTGAACTCCAAGTGTTTAGCTTAACGATTATTCAGAAATATGAGGAACTAAGCCTGGAGATCCTTATCTATCCTGATATCAAAAGAAGAAAAGGGTCAGCTAAAAAAGCATTAAAAAGGTCTACATATTATATGTGCTTAAAGAAAGAAAGAAGGAAAGTGTTAGTGTGAAAGTTGTTGTTGAAAAATTAAAAGTTGGAAAAATAAGTGGAAAGGGAGATGGGTTCAGAATTGGTGACTTGTGTTGATCTGACCACTTTTGAGTAAATCATCATTGTTAACATTATGGATGGAAGGCTGATTTTTAGCGATAATGAGTTAGACTTCACTAAGTACACTAGGAACTTGATGTTTGAATGCATTCTATTAATTGATTGATGAATACGAACTTAGTTTAATTGTTTACTAGTCATATTGGGTTTTAAATTGACAAATATTATCCTTGTATCTATGATTTCCATCTACATATGCATTGCCTTATAGAAAATGTTGTTTTTGTAATTGAAGTTTGAAGTTTGAGTTTTAAAGTTAGCTTTCACTTGTTTTGCTCAGGATTAGCAAAATGCTATTTTATTTTATTTTATTTATTTATTTATTTATTTATTTATTTTTTTTGGGGGGGGGGGAGGGGAATATTGTGTATTTTCCCCTAATAGTCGATTGGTTTTTTCTTTTATAAAGTATAGGTGTGCTTAATTGATCAGATTACATGTGTTTTGCTATGCGAGGTGATTTAGAGAGTTAACATGAAAAGAGTTTAAAGCAAAGATTTAATGCTCGAAGATGAAAAGAGTGATTAAAGTAAAGATGAAAAGATGTCCCCAAATTCTAGATCAATCTAATCGGATCATCGGGTGGGCCACTTAAATTAGATCTAATACTAGACATTGAATCATATAACTGGTTCTTTGATGGTTCATCGGATGTATTAGATCCGATCTATCCCATCAATGCGAATAATGGGATAAATCCATGACAAAATCTAGAATTCTAGATAGGGTTGATCATTTAGTGGGCCACATTGATCATATGAGCTGTTGATGTTAAAAACATGAAATAAAAAAATGCGAATAGTGAATGGTTCAGATCTAACAACCTATTGGCCCATTTCCCAAAATGAATATGTGGGAGCTAATGGATGGTTCAATCTGACCCACATGAATGATAAATCCTTAAAACAAATTAATAAGGAAAACCTTAAAATTGGAGTTCGGTCGACCCCAAAATTCAGGGTCGACCCTGACTTACTGGACAAACAAGTTGTGATGAACAGGACCCGTTTGGTCGACCTTGGACAAGGGTGGTTAATCGGGTCTTGTTGGAAAATTTCTGGTCGACCACGAATTAGTCCGATACCGATTGACCACACACACACACACACAGAGATATATATATATATATATATATATATATATATATTGTTAAAAAATATGAAATGTAATGGACCCTAGGTAATTCTAATAATGCGGGAATACTTAACCACCTTGATTTATTCAAGTGGACCCCATAATTTGGAATAACGATCCCATGACTCTATGCTAAGGAATGAATATAAAAGAATTCAAATAGATAGTTAAATCCTCCATGTGGACCTTGAATCGAGACTTAACCGATCAAAGGTGGGTTGTTTATGTAAATTTACTTAGATGGAAGTATAATTTGATTATGCTAGGTAATTAGGAGTTTCATAAATTGATTGAATCGGATAACATATCAAAATCATTGTCACCGATTATAGGTGAGCGATCCCAGCATGTTTCCTCCCGTTTATGATTAAAGTAGATTTGATGTGATTATTATGTTTGTTGTATCATTGTGTTAAATTGATTTGGTGATGAATGGATAATTGTATTAAATTGCTATTATTATAAACTGCTTTGTGCTAAGGTGTTATATCACCGAAGTTATGAAATATGAGTTCCCTCTCATATGAAGAGATGTATATGACAACTTGCGTATGATGCATTGATGACTGAACATTTATCATTTGCATTACATAATGCTCCTGTGTTGATTCTTAGAAGACCTCTCTAGAAAATTTGCATGCACACTTCATGCTGAGTTTTTAGGGGACTATCCCTAGATGCTAATAATATGTATAAGTTTGCCCAAGGGGCAGAAGTGGACCTTGCCCATGCCTGCCCACTATGGTACAAGCCTGTCAAGTGCAAATGCGGGTTGATAGATATCCAACCCAAGCAAGTGGATAGCTTTCCCACTTGTTGCATCATTTACATTATCCATGGTTGCATTGCATGTCATTCTAGCGTCCATATACATTTCTACATTTTTGCACATTATTAGTTATTCTATATTTTATGTTATACTATTTTAATTGTACCATGTGTTGATGCTGTGATATGGATGTCCTCGCTGGACCGCTGTATACCTACAAAATCAAAGAATAATGGAGACCCTGGCTATTGCAGGGGACCCTCCGATGCTAAAGTTAGCACAGGTGATTTGGGTCTATTAGAACTTAGGGTTTTTATGCAGACCTTTTTGTATTTGTAGTCGTTTGGTGTTAGTTACGTATATTGCAATGAATTTGCCATTCAATTGCGTATCATGTAAGGGATCATCCTCAGAATCCAATCATTATCCTCGACATGATTCCCAGTGAAGATCTCGGGGGATTGATCTTCTTCAAATTTGAAGGAGATCTCACAGTGGTTGGCTTCTAAGGAAATCACGGTAGATGGTCGAGGCGAACCTATAAGTCGGATTGGCTAAGGTCATACAGACTAGGTCAAATTGTCGATCGTGATCCAGGCCTTTCTTTGAGGTAGGTCGGGTCGATACTTATGGTTGTTCATTGGTCACAATAACAAGACATTGACCGGAGCCGAGCTTGAAAGTGCCTTGTTTGTCAATATATGCGAATGATAAGTCTGTCAGTCAAGTGAGCCCCAAATTGAAGATAACAAGTTCAAGACTCTTCAAGCTTGTTAAGACTCATCAAGATGCAGACATACGAACGTGCTTAAAAGGTAAACTAAGCCTCATCGTCCCAAACAAACCCTGAGAGGTATATGTCCCAAAAAAGAACCTAACTTACCCACAATATGCTTCTGGATATCCTTTGGTAAGCTTGGTTTTTTGTACTTTGAGTATTTGAGGAAATATGAACTATACAGGTAAAATCAAATGTCCTGACGATTGCATCAATATGCAATCAAGGAAAATTTTGATGGCATCGAACATAGTTCGATTGCATCAAAGACAAGGCCAGATAGTCCAGCAACAAACTGAACAAATGCTGGGTATTGTCGATTACATCGAATGAAGTTCGATGATATCGAAACTTAAGTTTCGATGGCATCAAACCCACTTCAATGGAATCGGCCTTGGGCTTACTCCCTCCACGATTGAAATACTTTGTGTTTTGCAGTATAATTGAATCTTCTTCGATAATATTGAGAGTAAGTCATCGATGGCATCGAAGACCATTCGATTGCATCGATATAAGGACCAGTTTGTCCAGCAAGCTTTCAAGGAAAATCTAAATATTTTCAATTACATTGAAGATTGTTCGATGTCATCGAAATTTAAATTTCGATGGCATTGAAGGTCCAATTGATGGCATCGAAAAATGGCTTAAACTGTCTAGCAACCAGAGTGAATTTTATAGGGAAAATCTTAATGGCATTGAGTTATCCCTCGATAACATTAAAGGATACTTAATGGGATCAGACAGAGTCTGCTCAACACCTATTTGAAAATCTTAGTGCAGACTATCGATGGCATCGAAGACCTTTCAATGGCATCGACAAGAACATATTTTTGCCCAATTTTTTTATCGTTGGGATTTGACTTTATATAAACTCTTGGGTTGCTTCTTAAGAAAATGAGTTAGAATTGAAGAGAGCTTGAGAGAGTTATTGTAGCAGTTAAGACCCTTACCCTCAATCCCTCTTTCTATAAGAGTTCATCATTCAATCTATAACACAAGCATTTATTGTCATCTTTATTGCTTAGATTGAGTTATGAACTCAGGCATTCATTGAGTTTCCAGCAGTACTCTTTAATGGCAAATCATTGTGCTGGAATTTTTGAATGCTTAGCTCATAGAAATCTTCTCTAAACTCTAAAGATAAATAAGTTAATAGAGAAGATTAGACCAAACCCTAAACTAACAACCTTGGAGCATTGATTGGAGCATCAATGGATAGTTGCAGTTCAAGCGAGCTGAAGACTATTAAAAAATAGGAAGATCTTCACCAACATGTGCTGACAAGGGGCTCACTCACTTACAAGTATCAGAGTCCAAAGAGTCTGAAGCTTCTTCCTTGTGTAGGATTTGGTTACAGAGTTTGTTCTTAAACTCGCTAAGACCTTTCGTAGGCTTCTGACGGAAGAATACGTATAGTTTCCTTGTGTAGTACCTATTGCCATGTGTAGGCATGAATGTTTGGCTTGTGTACACATAGTGAGTTGGCTTGTGTAGGCATAGTGAGCTGCCTTATGTAGGCTCTTAAGGTTGTCTTGTGTAAACTCCTTAGATAACCTTATGTAGGTTGTAAATGTTTATGGTTAACCTAATTTGAAACCATCGATAGTAAAATCTGGCACACTTTAAGGTAGAGTGCATCGGCCGGGAGTGGAGTGGGCAAGTAGCCAAACCACTATATATTACTGTATTTGTGATGATTGATCTTGCCTATATGTATTGATTGTTTAAATGTTTACATTTGCACAACACTTGTTTGATATAATGCAGCACTTAGATTTCTCACTATCTTAGAAGTTGAATATGAATGACTTCTTGATAATCTTACTTGACCCGTTTTAAAATTGGTAGAATTTATAGTTAAGTAGGATTAAAGTTTAACAGTCTTATTCACCCCCCTCCGGGATACTTGGACAGATATCCATACTTCAATAGTAGCGGTCCTACTATAATTTCAGAGCCCACTGTTAGTGGTTGATGTTCGAGCTATTTGCAGAGGTTGTGCTCGGTTGACAGGGACGCGCTCTCATCCGATCTCCTTTGCACTTTATGTTCTCTCTCATTTCGGTTATCTTGGTTAGTCTATTTTTACCCATAATAGTAACCCCCTACTTCCGAGCACTTTTTGGAAGCTCGGAAAGTAATTTGATGTGGACTGATGCCTACATGACACCTCGTACGAGAGAGGTCGGGAGGTCGAGAGGTCGGACCTGTTTGTCATTATGGCCGAAAAGAGAAAGGCGGTAGAGTGGGGTTCGAGGAGGATCCAACAATGATTGTGATGAGTCGCTCGAGGAGATGTGTGCTGAAACGATGCCTTTTCAGTTCTTAGCTTATAATGTGTCGACACGAGTCTACTCCTCGGTTATCTGGTCAGCTTGCAAACCAGTAGCTACCACGTAGAGGATGGTGTAAGCTGTAATGCCTCGTCGGGTTGTGGTATTGAATTTGGACAATTAATGCTCGCAGTCAAGCAGTCCATAAAAAGGGGGGAGGGTAGCCCGAAATCACTTTATTTAAATTTTTTATTTCTGTCGCTCTTCCAAACTACCATACCGGGAAATTTCTTGTAAGTTGGAAATCTTATCTCTAGCGAGCTCCTTTTTCTTTAACCTTTACAACTCCGGCCACCCTCTTTTTCCTCTTCTTTAATTCTTTTTCTTTTCCTCTTTTCAGTCGGAATGTAGTTGGATTGGTCCAATAGAATGTCTGGTTTGGGGGCTTTTTAGGGTGAGTTTGCATCGAAAAGTGTGGACTCTCGATTGGGAGCCTCTTCCTAGTAGTCATCCTCGGCGCCGGAAGGCCTGATGGAGGTAGTTTGCCCACCTCTGTGGTAAGGGCGGAAGCTTAACCTACTGCTGAGCGGTCTTTGGATGTCGGCCCTTTTGGGTCGAGGCTACAAAATGCCAACCTAGCTTGGATAAGGGAGGAGCACCAGATCCCAAAATTTGTGGTGCTATGAGCTCTTGAGCTCGGCGAAATTCTGGTATGGCCTCGCGAGGGCAAGGTGGCCATATATGTGGTCTCCTTGTAATGCAACCTTTAGCTTTCCATTCACCCCATTATTCAGGAAGTCACTTACCGCCTGTAGTTGGCCCATGCCAGATTATCCCCAGTGCCTGGAGGGCCTTGCTGGGGACTTACATTATGTGGCACCAGCTTGGGCATATTGAGTTGTCTGCGGACGAGTTCATGTACTTATATAGAACGAAGGCCAGCCCTATCCACCATGGTTGGTATTATTTTTCTACGTGAGCGCACAAGGGTCAGGCCTTCATTAGTAACAACCCATCCTCCAACAAGGGCTGGAAGGATAAGTGGTTTTGGGCTTTTAGAGAACGGGAAGCCCCAACAACTAAGGTGGCTAGGCTACACTCCCGCGTCCCCACCAAATTTGCTCTACTAGGTTGAAAATAGTCAAGTTGTAAACTTGTATTTTTCTTTATTGTCTTATAGTTTTGTTTCCTGACCAGTCGTGTTCCTTGCAGGTCTTCCTCGGAGTCAACCCCAACTTTCTAACCTACAACTTTGCCAGGTCAACCGTGCGAAGGGGAAGGACACCACAGAGAGAAATTAGAGGAGGTTGATCACTCCTTAATCTCTCCTCTAGTCCGACTTATCTTTAGTTAAGCCGAGAGGTAGGTAGTAGGTGGATGAATCTCTTTTTTTCCTTTAAGCTTCGATGCTCAGATCTTTTTTTTTCATGTCTGACTTGAGTATTTTGTTGTGCAGATATGGTTGATCTTCCTCGTCCCACAAAGAGGGTCAGACTTTCTTCTAGGACCGTCATTGGCTAGTTGAAGAAGATGGTCAAGAGGAGGGCCATTGATCCTCCCTCAACACACCGAGAAGGGTCCTCCAGCGTTGTGGAGGCTAGGCTAGAGCCCACCGCTAAAGGGCTTGTAGTTGAGAAGCCAGCTCCAGACGTTGCAAGTGGTGCAACTCGGGAAGCTTCCCCCAGCGAGATCCCTCATCCTCAGCTAGCGGCTTTGGAGGTCATTGATCTGGAGCCTTCCCTAGCTCAGGAGAAGGCTCCTCCTGTCGAAGGGCCCTCGACTGCCCTAGTCCAACAGGTTAAGGAGGTTAGTGTTTCAGAGCATCTAACTTCTAAGGGAGGTGGGTTGGCTCCCTTACCGTATTCCACATGGGTTTGCTCTCCCAGTGGATAGCCCATCACATATCGGAGGAGGATATCACCACCCTTCTGGATGTTTATCCGTTGACGTTCTTAAGTGACCTAGCAATCACCCTCTACAAGGTATGTCTCCTTCCTTTTGCCTGTTATTTTTGAATTGTTGCTTTCTTTGATTTACTAACTAGCTGTCCTTTGTTTTTTGTTTCATGCCGTCCCCGCTCTTCTAGCTGCCCACCGATTATACCGAAGGGTGGGGGAAGGCTTCAAGAAGATGGAGGCAGACCTTCAGGCCAAGGTCGCAGAGCTCGAGGCCGTTGCAGCTGCTAGGGAGGCGGATGTGGCTAAGGAAGAGGCTCTTAAAGGGGCCCTACAGACGTCTTGGGAGGAGTGAGAAGCTCTAAAGTTCCAGCTGGATGAAGTCCAGTAGAAAGAGGCCGCATGATGGGTTGAGTTAGAGGGGTTGAGGTCTCGCCTCTCCAACTCTTAAGGGGAATAGGTTGAGGTGGAAGCCAAGGCTACAAGGATGGAAGCCGAACTGGCCGAGGTGGCGACCAGATCGGCAGAGGTCGTGGCAAAATTGGTCAAAGTCGAGGCCTCCATCCTGTTAGCTCAAGAGGCAGTGGTGGAGGAATATAAGGCTTCGAAGGAGTAGGCTGAAGAAGAAGAGGTGTACTTCAGCTTCGGGTATGAACGATGCTTCGAGGACGTCAAGCGGAGGTATCCCAAGCTTAACTTAGATGGCCCGGGCAAGGAATTCCCTGAAGACCCAGCCCCATTCGAAGTCGAAGCTAAACAGTGCCCCTCTCAAGTGGACTGAGCCTCGCCACCCCCTCTTATACTTGTAAACATTTTTGGTTTATTTTTTTTTGTTGTAATGACTCCTTCATAAATGAAAAGATAAAAAATTTTCTATGACCATTGTGCATGATCTTCTCAAGTATGTATAGTAGGTTGGATGTAATAGAGTGAGTAGGTTGAATAATGTAAATAAGTCGATTATGTAGTGGTAGGTCGTGCATGGTAGAATCACTATGAAGGACTTTTTTCCCTTAAACTGAGGGAAGTCCCTATGGTTGATCGTACAGCTCGTATAGTCAGAATTTGAAAGAAATTCTCTTCTCGTGACCTAGGGAAGTTCTTTTATTGTAGAATTTATAGTAGAGCCAACCACTTAGTAATAGGTCGAACAGTCGGTAGGAAGACTTTCTTCCCTTGAATCAAGGGATGTCCCCATAGTCGATCGCGTAGTTCGGATAGTCAAAAATATTTAAAAGAAATTCTCTTCCCCTGACTCGGGGAAGTTCTTTTATTGTAGAATTTGCAAAGTAGACAGAAAAATAGTAATTTTCCAAGCACCTTTTCCCTTTGAGAAGGGAGGTCGCTCTAGTTGAGTAGATTAGTCAGTTGATGCGCTCCTAGTCAGAGGACTTCTTGAATCTTCATGAGTAGTAGATCTTCAGATGTTCAATATTTCATCGGTGAGGTAAGGACTGTCCATCCATGTCCTCAAGTCGATAAGCTCCTAGGCTTGTCATACCCGTAATCTTGTTATAAGGTCCTTCCCATCTTAGTTCCAATGTCCCCGACCTGGGCTCCTTGGTGTTCTGGAAAGTTTCATAAAAGACTAGGTCTCTCACTCAAAATCTTCACACATTGACCCGTGAATTGTAGTATTGGGTGACATGTTGTTAATGAACAAAAATCTTCAGTTGTGCTCGTCCTCTTCCTTCTTCGAGCAGATCCAATACTAAAGCCAACTGCTCGACATTTTGATTTTTGTCAAAGGAGCCAATGTGTGCAGTTGGAAGCCCTACTTCGATTGGTACCATGGCTGCTGCGCCGAACGGAAAGGAGAAATGAGTTTTCCTAGTTAATGTTCGAGCAGTAGTTCAGTATGCCTATAGGACATATAGAAATTCATCGGTCCAGGCTCCTTTAGACTTCTCGAGCTTGGTCTTGAGGTGTTCTTATATATATATATATATATATATAATTTTATTAACTCCTTCCAACTGTCCATTCGCTTGGGATGTTGAGGTGATGATAAGGTGTTGCGAATCTCGAGTCTTTCACACAATCCTTGGAATCACGCAATGTTTAACTACTTGCTGTTGTCCGAGATAATATTATACAGGATCCCATATTTGTAGATAGTGTTCTTTCAGAAGAAGTCAGTAATTTTCTGCTAGGTAATTTTGGCCAACGGCTTGGCTTTGCCCCACTTAGTGAAATAGTCGATTGCCACTACAGTAAATTGGTTTGACCCTTGCCCATTGGTGGGGGCCCAATGTGTCGACCCCCACCGGGCAAATGGCTAAGGGCTGATCATAGCAGTCAGTTGCTTAGATGGTTGTTAAGGTATCGTGCGAATTGCTAGCATTTGTTACATTTCCTTGCATATTGTTTGGCATCTTCTTGGATGGTCAGCCAAAAATACCCATGTCGAATAACTTTGTGGGTGAGTGCTCTACCGCTGGAGTGATTACTGTAGATCCCTTAATGAATTTTCCTCAGGACATTCTCAGCCTCGTCGGGTCGGAGACATCTTAAGTACAGTAAGGAGAATCTCCTTTTGTAGAGGACATCCCCTATCAAAGTGTACCGAGCTGCTCTGCTTCGGATTCTACATGCCTCGATTTTGTCATCGAGTAGCTTGATCTTCCAGAGGTAGTCCGTGATTGGGTCCATCCAGCTCAGAGTTGAGATGATGGGAAGTACTTTCTTTGGTTTAGGCCGACTGACGTTGGGCTCCAGTCGGAACTCAATCGGGATTAATTTGGCGATGTTATCATTGGTCGCTACAGCTAATTTTACTAGAGCATATGCTCGGGGGACTAATGTGACTTCGCATTTACTGAAATTTTTGATGAGATCTCTTGCCTTCTAGAGATAGGCGATCATCTTCTCTCCCTTAGCCTAGTACTCATTAGCGACTTGATTGATGATGAGCTGCGAATCGTTATGGATCTTCAAAGTTTGGGCTTCCATGGTTTTTACCAGCCTAAGCCCAGTG